>NW_027456914.1:0-243083 GCF_040206685.1 Ascaphus truei
TCTACCACATGCCCTCTAGATCGTATCCCCTCACACCTTACTGCATCTCTTAGTCCCCACTCTCACCCACATCTTCAAGTCCTCCCTATTCTCTGGCTCTTTACCCTCTTACTTTAAGCCTGTAGTGGTCACCCTTTTCTCAGAAACAACCTACACCCTATGTGCCTTACTAACTACCGCCCTATATCCCTCCTG
Source organism: Ascaphus truei (assembly GCF_040206685.1). NCBI lineage: Eukaryota > Metazoa > Chordata > Amphibia > Anura > Ascaphidae > Ascaphus > Ascaphus truei. The sequence continues at coordinate 196 of NW_027456914.1, forward strand.
CTGTTTGTCTCCTAATTGCTAGAATGTCAACATTCTTAAATCACATGCCCTCCTGGATCCTTTACAACCTGCCTTTCGTACAGCTCGTTCTACAGACTGTGCTTAAAGCAAATTCCCAAGGTCACTTTTCCCTACTAATCCTACTTGATCTATCTGCTGCGTTTGATGCTCTCAATCACTCTCCTCCTTCATATTCTAAACTCTCTCTTGGTATCCGTAACACAGTTCTATCCTGGTTTTCATCATAACTTTCCTGTCACACATTCTCCATCTCTGTTGCTAACATGTCTTCGTCTTCTATTGATCTGTCTGTGGGTATACATCAGGGCTCTGTTCTGAGATCTCTCTTTCTCTCTACATACTATCATTTGGTGACCTCATCAACTCTTTGTGACAATCCTATAAATAACAAATACAAATATCAGGTCATGGGAATAAGTGATTTGGACATAAAAGTAACATTTCGGAAGTGTGGACAACTAATACATCTTGTAGATTGCCTTTACAGTGTGATGTCATTGATTCAGTAGATTGTGTGCAGACCAGGACTGCAGTACAGTGTCACTCACATGGATGACTTGCGTGGTAGAAGCTCAAGAACAAGGATGTCAAACTCCAGTCCTCGAGGGCAGCAAACAGGCCAGGTTTTCAGGATATCCCTACTGAAAACCTGGCCTGTTTGGGACCCTCGAGGACTGGAGTTTGACATGCATGCTCTAGAAGGAGCACCGCTGTGGGTGGGAGGTGGATTTGCTTTGCATCAAATGGTTTGGAGCAAGGTTTATTGTATGTATTATCATAATAACAATGCAATGCTTAACTTTTATTTCAGGAGGGATGACTGCAGAACAGAAGTGAATATTGAAGCCATGTGTTCCTTTTCTTGCAAAAGAGAAAATTTGAAGGACAGTTGAAGAGAAGGAAAATTACTACACAGAGACAGATAAGCAATGTGTATATTTCTCATTTACCATTTAGTATTTGTCGTTTTATTGACTCCACACAATCCGGCTGCTACGGGTTTCACATTGAATATTTTCATCTCTACTCTACCCCTTCCTGTGATCTGAACCATGCAAGTTTTCGTTGATTCAATACATCATGAGTAGAGGGTGGCTACAGTATGAAGTAAAGACCCAAGGACCACATCTACTACCATTCATAACAAGAACATGTGCAGTAGCGCACAGCTGCAGTTCTATGTGATTGTTATGAAAGGTTGAGGTGGTTCAATTCTATGAATCTGGAGTGGGATGGATCCTGTTTGCATCATATGGTTTCATCTAGGCCAGTAGATTATATAACTCTCAGTACAGGTTACACATGGCATCAGTATTAGTGATTTAAAGAGGAGGAAAGCTTCAATGTGGAGAACAAAGCCAAGTAATGTTGAAGTTACTCCTTTTACCATTTACTTGGTCAGTCTGTACTGTCTACTCTCCACACAGCTGCTAAGGATCTTCCATTTTAAATACTTTCACCTCCTATTCTGCACTGCTTTGCTGCCCATTATTCAGAGATGCGTTCCAGTCATGTTTAGCACTCTGAATCTCTCTGCAGTCATTGGTTCAGCACATCATGGGTAGAGCATGGCTACAGATACAGCAAGCTATTATTATTTTACCGGCTGATCACCCATAATATTGCATTAAAACATAGAATATCACTTAATTTCCAAAAGATTCAGTGATGCTGATAATGCAGAATCTCACAACATTTCCCATCATAATGCCATAATGCACAAGTGGGAGAAATAATCCTTGCTATATCTGTACATTGTGTGACGTATTACCTCAATGACCAATGAGAGCAAGTACATCTTCTGTATAGAGCGGCTGTGTTATGATGCAGTTATTGATCATCATTGACATAATCACAAGAATCTTATGCAAAGGGAAATTGTCCGCAGCGAAGTGAGATTTCAGCCCCCAAACGTCTGTAATATTAATGCAATGTCTTACTTTTGTTGCAGTGAACACTGAAGAGACGGATCTACTACAACACTGTACAGAATGAGCATACGCTACAAGCAGCAAAATGATCTTGCAGTTGACAGTATGTTGTTCTGGTAATGTGCACAATTATTATTTATGGGCTACACACCACAGTGCTGGACATATTCTGTTAACTTCAACTCTACTCCTAACATGGAGATGTCTTCCTGGTGTTACTGATTCAGTACATCATATGCACAGTGTGGTTATGATATGATGGATTGATTTAATGAACCCACCAACCAATGATGACATCTGCATCATCTTCTGTAAAGTGCAGCTACAGCATGATATTATCAGCATTTGGTGCGGTATAATCAGAGGTATCTATGTGCTTTTGTGCCTGTTTTAAGTCCTCCAGCTTAACGCCCCTACACCTCCCACTATACAGGCATACTTACTTATGCATACACTGACATCTGGCATACCTACACACACCCCAGGGCCACTTCCTTCCCCTGATGTCAGGGAGAGGATGGGCATGCAGAGTGCAGTAAGTCTCCACGTTACTCTGGCCAACAGTCTTGGCCTACCCCCAGCATCTGTCACCCACAACATCTGTTCCCTCCTTGTAAAGTGCTGAACTATCTCACCTTTGTCAGTGCTATAGCTGATCACAGTGCCCGATCAGGATGTCACTGTGACAGGCAGCAGTGCAGATTGACCGGTCAATCAATGCAGTGCCGCAACATATGCACTAAATGAGATTTCCGTGCCCCCAGTCAGGTTACTCCCTGGGCAGTGACCCTGCTCACACCCTCCCCTAGTTCCACCTCTGATCACAATTATCTCTCTTGGAGAGTGTAGCAAATTGGAGTTGGGGGAATCTCACCTCTGCCATGCATGGTCACAATCTGGGCACAGGACCCAAATAGTGGGCAATGTGGCACTTCTTACAGTAGAGAATAAGTAACTTTATTCTTTACTTGTGTATTAAGGACCTTATTTGCATTAAATTCAGTCCACATGGGACCAAGACTTTCTGGCTTACTGAACAAAGTGGAATTGTTTCATAGAGGGTGGAGAATTGTATTTTATCTGAAATTACCCCCTCTGCACAAAATACAAACAATTATACCCATACAAGTACCTTGTGGAAGTTGTTGCCCTCTATCTTCCTGTGGTCTCTCCCTGTTTCTCACCGTGCCTCCTCCCATTTCCTTGCACCTCTGCGTCTCCGCATATATCCCTATACTCAGAGCCGGCTCCGGTCAGTGACATGGGATGCCCAAATATGAGCATACCCATATATGGGCATCCATGCCACTGACCGGAGCCCGCTCTGTTGCGGATATGGAGAGAGACTGGGAGATTTACATCCCCTTATAATTCATATGGTGCATAGTACCGGCACGTATTGTTTTACCGGTACTGTGTACCTTCCTACTTTCACACTGGTACAGTATATGCTGCAGTGGGACTGAGAGGGATATATTGGTAACACATAGTCATTGTTGGGGGAATTCAATCCATTTTGAAAATAGTAATAAAATGTTTTTTACTTTTCTTTTTTTTCAGTAATGAAGAATGAAACATTTCTGTTAAAATTGAATTGGAGGTGAACTGGATTCATCATCAACTCTGCACCAGTGTGAATTGATGTTCTTTAATGTTCTGATAAGGTACATGCAACATCTCTTCCTCAACCCCTGCACCACTCTCTGCCTCTTGCCTCTCTCTCTCCACCTCCCTGCTAAGCGTATTAACCCATCTAATGTAATCCACATTCCATGTCTCACTTTACTCTTCACTTCTCACGTGCCCTCTGGAATGACTGCTCTCTGACTAACAAGGTCTATTTGTACATGACCTCTTCTGCTCTCATCATCCACCACCTCTCATTCCCCTCACCCCTGTCCTACTCGATACCTCAGCTTAATTGAACTCTCTCCTCTGACATCTACCCTTATCTCTAACCTCTCCTCACTTTCTGCTTAAACTAACTATCTTGTTAACTTTTACAATGCTATCATCTCCTCCTCCTCCTCCCTCCTCCATCATATATATGCCCCTTCTAGGCTCTGACACACTCATCCCTCTAAGGCCATGATTATCATGGGCACATGCTTGGTCGTCCACAGTGCGTGCGAGCGATGCAGAGCCGCCTCGGACCTCAGTGCAGGGATTGCTGCATACCCCCAGCATCTGTCACCCACAAACAATACACACACTAATACTCCCCACAATACACACTATAATACCTCCTCAATACTAATCTCCCCAATAATATTATAGCTCCAAACACAATATACACAACACCCTTACACAAGATACACAATCTAGTACTCTCCTCTGCACCTCTACACACAATATAATACTCCCACACACACAATATACACACTACCCTCCTACCCCCATAAAATACAACCAATAATACACACACACTTTGTGGATGTTGGGACCAGCTCCCGGCATGCACCAGTGAAAGAGAGAGGCCCGCAGAAGCTCGGAAGAACTCCCTCCATCCGTGCCTTCCTCCGTTTCACATCTTCTCCCTGTCTCTCTCCCTCCCTTTCCTTGCATCTCCCTGCGTCTTTACGTATACCCAGTCAGTGACGGCTCTGGTCACGTGATGCCTTAATATGGGCTTATCCATATATGTTCATCCACGTCACTAATGTGATGCCCGCACTGTTGCGGAGCTGGTACTTACGACGGGCACTTATTGTTTTATCAGTACTGCGTACCTGACTCTACCGGCCTACTTTCAACACTAGTACAATATGTGCTTCACTACGAGTGAGTGGGGAATATTGGCATCACACAGTCACTGTTGAATATGCCATTCAATCCATTTTGAAAATAGTAATGCAATGTGGTTTTGTTTTGTTTGCTTTTTGCAGTAATGAAGAATGGAAAAGTTATATTAAAATTAAATTGGAGGGGGACTAGATTCAGCATTTCATCATGAACTCTGCACTTGTGAGAATTTAACTTCTTGAATACCCTGACAGGTACACGCAACATTAAGACTATAATCTGCTGTGCAAGCTTTCGTGCTATACCTCCCCCTCAGGTTTTGATTTATACATTTGCTCCCTCAATTCATGTCCTCTAATATTTGAAAGCTCTCTCCTAGCATTTTCTCTTTACCACAGAACGTCATCCCAATGTAACCTCTCTCTTGTTCTTTCTGCTTGCTGTTTCCTCACTCCTCTGTTAAACTTTTCTAATTTCTCTAACTTCCACACTCCTGCTTTTATCCACATGTTCTCCTCTTTCCTTCCCCTACCTTTGCATGTGTCTACACACTGCACCATTTGTACAGACCTCTATTGCAGCTATTTCTGCACTGCTCAATGAAAAGCACTCTTTAATATCCTATTCTCTGTGCCCCCTCTCTCTGCGCCCCCTCTTTTGGCGCCTCCTCTCTCTGCGCCCCCCCTCTCTGCGCCTATCTGTCTCATTCTCTCTACGTCCCTCTCTCTCTACATAGAGCTATCTCTGTCTCTCTCTACACCTATCTCTGTGTCTCCTTCTATGTTTGCTGATGTGTGGGATATCTCTTATAATCTTGAACCTGCTCATATACACATCGGGCCTCCCTGCCTCTGCCTCCCTGCTAAGAGTGTTAACCTATCTAATGTAATCCACATTCCTTTCCTTACTTTTCTCTTCCCTTCTCCTATGCCATCTGGAATGCCCGTTCTCTGACTAACAAGGCTCTAGTTGTACATGACCTCTTCTGCTCTCATCATTCACAATCAGTCATTCCCCTCACCCCATCTTACCTGTCCCACTGATTTGCCTCTGCTTAATTAAACTCTCCTCTGACATCTACTCTAACCTCTCTCTCTCTTTCCGCTTAAACTAACAATCTTATTAACTCTTACAATGCTATCCTCCTATCTATATGCCCCCTCTAGGCTCTGACACACTTGTCCCTCTAGCCCACACCCTTGGCTAAATTCCCAAACATGTTCATCACACTTCCACTCGCTGTTCTTAATGCCTATGAAGGAAATCACACAATTGATATTTGATTTTTCTACAGTAAAAATGTCTCCAGTCCTGTATAAAGCTGCTCTCTGGGGCCAAACCACACTACTTTTTTTTCACATTCATCAACACTCAAATTTAATTTACGCTGTCTTTTTTTCCCTGTATTTGACTCCCTCCACTAACCTTCTCCTCACACTTGCCATCCTTCCTTCACTTCTCCTCAAGCATTTGACTACTTCAGAGGCAAGGTGGATGCCACCCACAAGGAGATTCCTTCTGTCCCTTCCCCCTTCTCTCCTTCTACCTAATTCTCCTTCTGCATTTGACTCCTTTTCTTCTCTTACAGAGCTGGAAGCTAATCATCTTCTCTTCTCCCTCTACCACATGCCCTCTAGATCGTATCCCCTCACACCTTACTGCATCTCTTAGTCCCCACTCTCACCCACATCTTCAATTCCTCCCTATTCTCTGGCTCTTTACCCTCTTACTTTAAGCCTGTAGTGGTCACCCTTTTCTCAGAAACAACCTACACCCTATGTGCCTTACTAACTACCGCCCTGTATCCCTCCTGCTGTTTGTCTCCTAATTGCTAGAATGTCCACATTCTTAAATCACATGCCCTCCTGGATCCTTTACAACCTGCCTTTCGTACAGCTCGTTCTACAGACTGTGCTTAAAGCAAATTCCCAAGGTCACTTTTCCCTACTAATCCTACTTGATCTATCTGCTGCGTTTGATGCTCTCAATCACTCTCCTCCTTCATATTCTAAACTCTCTCTTGGTATCCGTAACACAGTTCTATCCTGGTTTTCATCATAACTTTCCTGTCACACATTCTCCATCTCTGTTGCTAACATGTCTTCGTCTTCTATTGATCTGTCTGTGGGTATACATCAGGGCTCTGTTCTGAGATCTCTCTTTCTCTCTACATACTATCATTTGGTGACCTCATCAACTCTTTGTGACAATCCTATAAATAACAAATACAAATATCAGGTCATGGGAATAAGTGATTTGGACATAAAAGTAACATTTCGGAAGTGTGGACAACTAATACATCTTGTAGATTGCCTTTACAGTGTGATGTCATTGATTCAGTAGATTGTGTGCAGACCAGGACTGCAGTACAGTGTCACTCACATGGATGACTTGCGTGGTAGAAGCTCAAGAACAAGGATGTCAAACTCCAGTCCTCGAGGGCAGCAAACAGGCCAGGTTTTCAGGATATCCCTACTGAAAACCTGGCCTGTTTGGGACCCTCGAGGACTGGAGTTTGACATGCATGCTCTAGAAGGAGCACCGCTGTGGGTGGGAGGTGGATTTGCTTTGCATCAAATGGTTTGGAGCAAGGTTTATTGTATGTATTATCATAATAACAATGCAATGCTTAACTTTTATTTCAGGAGGGATGACTGCAGAACAGAAGTGAATATTGAAGCCATGTGTTCCTTTTCTTGCAAAAGAGAAAATTTGAAGGACAGTTGAAGAGAAGGAAAATTACTACACAGAGACAGATAAGCAATGTGTATATTTCTCATTTACCATTTAGTATTTGTCGTTTTATTGACTCCACACAATCCGGCTGCTACGGGTTTCACATTGAATATTTTCATCTCTACTCTACCCCTTCCTGTGATCTGAACCATGCAAGTTTTCGTTGATTCAATACATCATGAGTAGAGGGTGGCTACAGTATGAAGTAAAGACCCAAGGACCACATCTACTACCATTCATAACAAGAACATGTGCAGTAGCGCACAGCTGCAGTTCTATGTGATTGTTATGAAAGGTTGAGGTGGTTCAATTCTATGAATCTGGAGTGGGATGGATCCTGTTTGCATCATATGGTTTCATCTAGGCCAGTAGATTATATAACTCTCAGTACAGGTTACACATGGCATCAGTATTAGTGATTTAAAGAGGAGGAAAGCTTCAATGTGGAGAACAAAGCCAAGTAATGTTGAAGTTACTCCTTTTACCATTTACTTGGTCAGTCTGTACTGTCTACTCTCCACACAGCTGCTAAGGATCTTCCATTTTAAATACTTTCACCTCCTATTCTGCACTGCTTTGCTGCCCATTATTCAGAGATGCGTTCCAGTCATGTTTAGCACTCTGAATCTCTCTGCAGTCATTGGTTCAGCACATCATGGGTAGAGCATGGCTACAGATACAGCAAGCTATTATTATTTTACCGGCTGATCACCCATAATATTGCATTAAAACATAGAATATCACTTAATTTCCAAAAGATTCAGTGATGCTGATAATGCAGAATCTCACAACATTTCCCATCATAATGCCATAATGCACAAGTGGGAGAAATAATCCTTGCTATATCTGTACATTGTGTGACGTATTACCTCAATGACCAATGAGAGCAAGTACATCTTCTGTATAGAGCGGCTGTGTTATGATGCAGTTATTGATCATCATTGACATAATCACAAGAATCTTATGCAAAGGGAAATTGTCCGCAGCGAAGTGAGATTTCAGCCCCCAAACGTCTGTAATATTAATGCAATGTCTTACTTTTGTTGCAGTGAACACTGAAGAGACGGATCTACTACAACACTGTACAGAATGAGCATACGCTACAAGCAGCAAAATGATCTTGCAGTTGACAGTATGTTGTTCTGGTAATGTGCACAATTATTATTTATGGGCTACACACCACAGTGCTGGACATATTCTGTTAACTTCAACTCTACTCCTAACATGGAGATGTCTTCCTGGTGTTACTGATTCAGTACATCATATGCACAGTGTGGTTATGATATGATGGATTGATTTAATGAACCCACCAACCAATGATGACATCTGCATCATCTTCTGTAAAGTGCAGCTACAGCATGATATTATCAGCATTTGGTGCGGTATAATCAGAGGTATCTATGTGCTTTTGTGCCTGTTTTAAGTCCTCCAGCTTAACGCCCCTACACCTCCCACTACACAGGCATACTTACTTATGCATACACTGACATCTGGCATACCTACACACACCCCAGGGCCACTTCCTTCCCCTGATGTCAGGGAGAGGATGGGCATGCAGAGTGCAGTAAGTCTCCACGTTACTCTGGCCAACAGTCTTGGCCTACCTCCAGCATCTGTCACCCACAACATCTGTTCCCTCCTTGTAAAGTGCTGAACTATCTCACCTGGGTCAGTGCTATAGCTGATCACAGTGCCCGATCAGGATGTCACTGTGACAGGCAGCAGTGCAGATTGACCGGTCAATCAATGCAGTGCCGCAACATATGCACTAAATGAGATTTCCGTGCCCCCAGTCAGGTTACTCCCTGGGCAGTGACCCTGCTCACACCCTCCCCTAGTTCCACCTCTGATCACAATTATCTCTCTTGGAGAGTGTAGCAAATTGGAGTTGGGGGAATCTCACCTCTGCCATGCATGGTCACAATCTGGGCACAGGACCCAAATAGTGGGCAATGTGGCACTTCTTACAGTAGAGAATAAGTAACTTTATTCTTTACTTGTGTATTAAGGACCTTATTTGCATTAAATTCAGTCCACACGGGACCAAGACTTTCTGGCTTACTGAACAAAGTGGAATTGTTTCGTAGAGGGTGGAGAATTGTATTTTATCTGAAATTACCCCCTCTGCACAAAATACAAACAATTATACCCATACAAGTACCTTGTGGAAGTTGTTGCCCTCTATCTTCCTGTGGTCTCTCCCTGTTTCTCACCGTGCCTCCTCCCATTTCCTTGCACCTCTGCGTCTCCGCATATATCCCTATACTCAGAGCCGGCTCCGGTCAGTGACATGGGATGCCCAAATATGAGCATACCCATATATGGGCATCCATGCCACTGACCGGAGCCCGCTCTGTTGCGGATATGGAGAGAGACTGGGAGATTTACATCCCCTTATAATTCATATGGTGCATAGTACCGGCACGTATTGTTTTACCGGTACTGTGTACCTTCCTACTTTCACACTGGTACAGTATATGCTGCAGTGGGACTGAGAGGGATATATTGGTAACACATAGTCATTGTTGGGGGAATTCAATCCATTTTGAAAATAGTAATGAAATGTTTTTTACTTTTCTTTTTTTTCAGTAATGAAGAATGAAACATTTCTGTTAAAATTGAATTGGAGGTGAACTGGATTCATCATCAACTCTGCACCAGTGTGAATTGATGTTCTTTAATGTTCTGATAAGGTACATGCAACATCTCTTCCTCAACCCCTGCACCACTCTCTGCCTCTTGCCTCTCTCTCTCCACCTCCCTGCTAAGCGTATTAACCCATCTAATGTAATCCACATTCCATGTCTCACTTTACTCTTCACTTCTCACGTGCCCTCTGGAATGACTGCTCTCTGACTAACAAGGTCTATTTGTACATGACCTCTTCTGCTCTCATCATCCACCACCTCTCATTCCCCTCACCCCTGTCCTACTCGATACCTCAGCTTAATTGAACTCTCTCCTCTGACATCTACCCTTATCTCTAACCTCTCCTCACTTTCTGCTTAAACTAACTATCTTGTTAACTTTTACAATGCTATCATCTCCTCCTCCTCCCTCCTCCTCCTCCCTCCTCCATCATATATATGCCCCTTCTAGGCTCTGACACACTCATCCCTCTAAGGCCATGATTATCATGGGCACATGCTTGGTCATCCACAGTGTGTGCGAGCGATGCAGAGCCGCCTCGGACCTCAGTGCAGGGATTGCTGCATACCCCCAGCATCTGTCACCCACAAACAATACACACACTAATACTCCCCACAATACACACTATAATACCTCCTCAATACTAATCTCCCCAATAATATTATAGCTCCAAACACAATATACACAACACCCTTACACAAGATACACAATCTAGTACTCTCCTCTGCACCTCTACACACAATATAATACTCCCACACACACAATATACACACTACCCTCCTACCCCCATAAAATACAACCAATAATACACACACACTTTGTGGATGTTGGGACCAGCTCCCGGCATGCACCAGTGAAAGAGAGAGGCCCGCAGAAGCTCGGAAGAACTCCCTCCATCCGTGCCTTCCTCCGTTTCACATCTTCTCCCTGTCTCTCTCTCTCCCTCCCTTTCCTTGCATCTCCCTGCGTCTTTACGTATACCCAGTCAGTGACGGCTCTGGTCACGTGATGCCTTAATATGGGCTTATCCATATATGTTCATCCACGTCACTAATGTGATGCCCGCACTGTTGCGGAGCTGGTACTTACGACGGGCACTTATTGTTTTATCAGTACTGCGTACCTGACTCTACCGGCCTACTTTCAACACTAGTACAATATGTGCTTCACTACGAGTGAGTGGGGAATATTGGCATCACACAGTCACTGTTGAATATGCCATTCAATCCATTTTGAAAATAGTAATGCAATGTGGTTTTGTTTTGTTTGCTTTTTGCAGTAATGAAGAATGGAAAAGTTATATTAAAATTAAATTGGAGGGGGACTAGATTCAGCATTTCATCATGAACTCTGCACTTGTGAGAATTTAACTTCTTGAATACCCTGACAGGTACACGCAACATTAAGACTATAATCTGCTGTGCAAGCTTTCGTGCTATACCTCCCCCTCAGGTTTTGATTTATACATTTGCTCCCTCAATTCATGTCCTCTAATATTTGAAAGCTCTCTCCTAGCATTTTCTCTTTACCACAGAACGTCATCCCAATGTAACCTCTCTCTTGTTCTTTCTGCTTGCTGTTTCCTCACTCCTCTGTTAAACTTTTCTAATTTCTCTAACTTCCACACTCCTGCTTTTATCCACATGTTCTCCTCTTTCCTTCCCCTACCTTTGCATGTGTCTACACACTGCACCATTTGTACAGACCTCTATTGCAGCTATTTCTGCACTGCTCAATGAAAAGCACTCTTTAATATCCTATTCTCTGTGCCCCCTCTCTCTGCGCCCCCTCTTTTGGCGCCTCCTCTCTCTGCGCCCCCTCTCTCTGCGCCTATCTGTCTCATTCTCTCTACGTCCCTCTCTCTCTACATAGAGCTATCTCTGTCTCTCTCTACACCTATCTCTGTGTCTCCTTCTATGTTTGCTGATGTGTGGGATATCTCTTATAATCTTGAACCTGCTCATATACACATCGGGCCTCCCTGCCTCTGCCTCCCTGCTAAGAGTGTTAACCTATCTAATGTAATCCACATTCCTTTCCTTACTTTTCTCTTCCCTTCTCCTATGCCATCTGGAATGCCCGTTCTCTGACTAACAAGGCTCTAGTTGTACATGACCTCTTCTGCTCTCATCATTCACAATCAGTCATTCCCCTCACCCCATCTTACCTGTCCCACTGATTTTCCTCTGCTTAATTAAACTCTCCTCTGACATCTACTCTAACCTCTCTCTCTCTTTCCGCTTAAACTAACAATCTTATTAACTCTTACAATGCTATCCTCCTATCTATATGCCCCCTCTAGGCTCTGACACACTTGTCCCTCTAGCCCACACCCTTGGCTAAATTCCCAAACATGTTCATCACACTTCCACTCGCTGTTCTTAATGCCTATGAAGGAAATCACACAATTGATATTTGATTTTTCTACAGTAAAAATGTCTCCAGTCCTGTATAAAGCTGCTCTCTGGGGCCAAACCACACTACTTTTTTTTCACATTCATCAACACTCAAATTTAATTTACGCTGTCTTTTTTTCCCTGTATTTGACTCCCTCCACTAACCTTCTCCTCACACTTGCCATCCTTCCTTCACTTCTCCTCAAGCATTTGACTACTTCAGAGGCAAGGTGGATGCCACCCACAAGGAGATTCCTTCTGTCCCTTCCCCCTTCTCTCCTTCTACCTAATTCTCCTTCTGCATTTGACTCCTTTTCTTCTCTTACAGAGCTGGAAGCTAATCATCTTCTCTTCTCCCTCTACCACATGCCCTCTAGATCGTATCCCCTCACACCTTACTGCATCTCTTAGTCCCCACTCTCACCCACATCTTCAATTCCTCCCTATTCTCTGGCTCTTTACCCTCTTACTTTAAGCCTGTAGTGGTCACCCTTTTCTCAGAAACAACCTACACCCTATGTGCCTTACTAACTACCGCCCTGTATCCCTCCTGCTGTTTGTCTCCTAATTGCTAGAATGTCAACATTCTTAAATCACATGCCCTCCTGGATCCTTTACAACCTGCCTTTCGTACAGCTCGTTCTACAGACTGTGCTTAAAGCAAATTCCCAAGGTCACTTTTCCCTACTAAACCTACTTGATCTATCTGCTGCGTTTGATGCTCTCAATCACTCTCCTCCTTCATATTCTAAACTCTCTCTTGGTATCCGTAACACAGTTCTATCCTGGTTTTCATCATAACTTTCCTGTCACACATTCTCCATCTCTGTTGCTAACATGTCTTTGTCTTCTATTGATCTGTCTGTGGGTATACATCAGGGCTCTGTTCTGAGATCTCTCTTTCTCTCTACATACTATCATTTGGTGACCTCATCAACTCTTTGTGACAATCCTATAAATAACAAATACAAATATCAGGTCATGGGAATAAGTGATTTGGACATAAAAGTAACATTTCGGAAGTGTGGACAACTAATACATCTTGTAGATTGCCTTTACAGTGTGATGTCATTGATTCAGTAGATTGTGTGCAGACCAGGACTGCAGTACAGTGTCACTCACATGGATGACTTGCGTGGTAGAAGCTCAAGAACAAGGATGTCAAACTCCAGTCCTCGAGGGCAGCAAACAGGCCAGGTTTTCAGGATATCCCTACTGAAAACCTGGCCTGTTTGGGACCCTCGAGGACTGGAGTTTGACATGCATGCTCTAGAAGGAGCACCGCTGTGGGTGGGAGGTGGATTTGCTTTGCATCAAATGGTTTGGAGCAAGGTTTATTGTATGTATTATCATAATAACAATGCAATGCTTAACTTTTATTTCAGGAGGGATGACTGCAGAACAGAAGTGAATATTGAAGCCATGTGTTCCTTTTCTTGCAAAAGAGAAAATTTGAAGGACAGTTGAAGAGAAGGAAAATTACTACACCGAGACAGATAAGCAATGTGTATATTTCTCATTTACCATTTAGTATTTGTCGTTTTATTGACTCCACACAATCCGGCTGCTACGGGTTTCACATTGAATATTTTCATCTCTACTCTACCCCTTCCTGTGATCTGAACCATGCAAGTTTTCGTTGATTCAATACATCATGAGTAGAGGGTGGCTACAGTATGAAGTAAAGACCCAAGGACCACATCTACTACCATTCATAACAAGAACATGTGCAGTAGCGCACAGCTGCAGTTCTATGTGATTGTTATGAAAGGTTGAGGTGGTTCAATTCTATGAATCTGGAGTGGGATGGATCCTGTTTGCATCATATGGTTTCATCTAGGCCAGTAGATTATATAACTCTCAGTACAGGTTACACATGGCATCAGTATTAGTGATTTAAAGAGGAGGAAAGCTTCAATGTGGAGAACAAAGCCAAGTAATGTTGAAGTTACTCCTTTTACCATTTACTTGGTCAGTCTGTACTGTCTACTCTCCACACAGCTGCTAAGGATCTTCCATTTTAAATACTTTCACCTCCTATTCTGCACTGCTTTGCTGCCCATTATTCAGAGATGCGTTCCAGTCATGTTTAGCACTCTGAATCTCTCTGCAGTCATTGGTTCAGCACATCATGGGTAGAGCATGGCTACAGATACAGCAAGCTATTATTATTTTACCGGCTGATCACCCATAATATTGCATTAAAACATAGAATATCACTTAATTTCCAAAAGATTCAGTGATGCTGATAATGCAGAATCTCACAACATTTCCCATCATAATGCCATAATGCACAAGTGGGAGAAATAATCCTTGCTATATCTGTACATTGTGTGACGTATTACCTCCATGACCAATGAGAGCAAGTACATCTTCTGTATAGAGCGGCTGTGTTATGATGCAGTTATTGATAATCATTGACATAATCACAAGAATCTTATGCAAAGGGAATTGTCAGCAGCGAAGTGAGATTTCAGCCCCCAAACGTCTGTAATATTAATGCAATGTCTTACTTTTGTTGCAGTGAACACTGAAGAGATGGATCTACTACAACACTGTACAGGATGAGCATACGCTACAAGCAGCAAAATGATCTTGCAGTTGACAGTATGTTCTGGTAATGTGCACAATTATTATTTATGGGCTACACACCACAGTGCTGGACATATTCTGTTAACTTCAACTCTACTCCTAACATGGAGATGTCTTCCTGGTGTTACTGATTCAGTACATCATATGCACAGTGTGGTTATGATATGATGGATTGATTTAATGAACCCACCAACCAATGATGACATCTGCATCATCTTCTGTAAAGTGCAGCTACAGCATGATATTATCAGCATTTGGTGCGGTATAATCAGAGGTATCTATGTGCTTTTGTGCCTGTTTTAAGTCCTCCAGCTTAACGCCCCTACACCTCCCACTACACAGGCATACTTACTTATGCATACACTGACATCTGGCATACCTACACACACCCCAGGGCCACTTCCTTCCCCTGATGTCAGGGAGAGGATGGGCATGCAGAGTGCAGTAAGTCTCCACGTTACTCTGGCCAACAGTCTTGGCCTACCTCCAGCATCTGTCACCCACAACATCTGTTCCCTCCTTGTAAAGTGCTGAACTATCTCACCTGGGTCAGTGCTATAGCTGATCACAGTGCCCGATCAGGATGTCACTGTGACAGGCAGCAGTGCAGATTGACCGGTCAATCAATGCAGTGCCGCAACATATGCACTAAATGAGATTTCCGTGCCCCCAGTCAGGTTACTCCCTGGGCAGTGACCCTGCTCACACCCTCCCCTAGTTCCACCTCTGATCACAATTATCTCTCTTGGAGAGTGTAGCAAATTGGAGTTGGGGGAATCTCACCTCTGCCATGCATGGTCACAATCTGGGCACAGGACCCAAATAGTGGGCAATGTGGCACTTCTTACAGTAGAGAATAAGTAACTTTATTCTTTACTTGTGTATTAAGGACCTTATTTGCATTAAATTCAGTCCACACGGGACCAAGACTTTCTGGCTTACTGAACAAAGTGGAATTGTTTCGTAGAGGGTGGAGAATTGTATTTTATCTGAAATTACCCCCTCTGCACAAAATACAAACAATTATACCCATACAAGTACCTTGTGAAAGTTGTTGCCCTCTATCTTCCTGTGGTCTCTCCCTGTTTCTCACCGTGCCTCCTCCCATTTCCTTGCACCTCTGCGTCTCCGCATATATCCCTATACTCAGAGCCGGCTCCGGTCAGTGACATGGGATGCCCAAATATGAGCATACCCATATATGGGCATCCATGCCACTGACCGGAGCCCGCTCTGTTGCGGATATGGAGAGAGACTGGGAGATTTACATCCCCTTATAATTCATATGGTGCATAGTACCGGCACATATTGTTTTACCGGTACTGTGTACCTTCCTACTTTCACACTGGTACAGTATATGCTGCAGTGGGACTGAGAGGGATATATTGGTAACACATAGTCATTGTTGGGGGAATTCAATCCATTTTGAAAATAGTAATAAAATGTTTTTTACTTTTCTTTTTTTTCAGTAATGAAGAATGAAACATTTCTGTTAAAATTGAATTGGAGGTGAACTGGATTCATCATCAACTCTGCACCAGTGTGAATTGATGTTCTTTAATGTTCTGATAAGGTACATGCAACATCTCTTCCTCAACCCCTGCACCACTCTCTGCCTCTTGCCTCTCTCTCTCCACCTCCCTGCTAAGCGTATTAACCCATCTAATGTAATCCACATTCCATGTCTCACTTTACTCTTCACTTCTCACGTGCCCTCTGGAATGACTGCTCTCTGACTAACAAGGTCTATTTGTACATGACCTCTTCTGCTCTCATCATCCACCACCTCTCATTCCCCTCACCCCTGTCCTACTCGATACCTCAGCTTAATTGAACTCTCTCCTCTGACATCTACCCTTATCTCTAACCTCTCCTCACTTTCTGCTTAAACTAACTATCTTGTTAACTTTTACAATGCTATCATCTCCTCCTCCTCCCTCCTCCTCCTCCCTCCTCCATCATATATATGCCCCTTCTAGGCTCTGACACACTCATCCCTCTAAGGCCATGATTATCATGGGCACATGCTTGGTCATCCACAGTGTGTGCGAGCGATGCAGAGCCGCCTCGGACCTCAGTGCAGGGATTGCTGCATACCCCCAGCATCTGTCACCCACAAACAATACACACACTAATACTCCCCACAATACACACTATAATACCTCCTCAATACTAATCTCCCCAATAATATTATAGCTCCAAACACAATATACACAACACCCTTACACAAGATACACAATCTAGTACTCTCCTCTGCACCTCTACACACAATATAATACTCCCACACACACAATATACACACTACCCTCCTACCCCCATAAAATACAACCAATAATACACACACACTTTGTGGATGTTGGGACCAGCTCCCGGCATGCACCAGTGAAAGAGAGAGGCCCGCAGAAGCTCGGAAGAACTCCCTCCATCCGTGCCTTCCTCCGTTTCACATCTTCTCCCTGTCTCTCTCCCTCCCTTTCCTTGCATCTCCCTGCGTCTTTACGTATACCCAGTCAGTGACGGCTCTGGTCACGTGATGCCTTAATATGGGCTTATCCATATATGTTCATCCACATCACTAATGTGATGCCCGCACTGTTGCGGAGCTGGTACTTACGACGGGCACTTATTGTTTTATCAGTACTGCGTACCTGACTCTACCGGCCTACTTTCAACACTAGTACAATATGTGCTTCACTACGAGTGAGTGGGGAATATTGGCATCACACAGTCACTGTTGAATATGCCATTCAATCCATTTTGAAAATAGTAATGCAATGTGGTTTTGTTTTGTTTGCTTTTTGCAGTAATGAAGAATGGAAAAGTTATATTAAAATTAAATTGGAGGGGGACTAGATTCAGCATTTCATCATGAACTCTGCACTTGTGAGAATTTAACTTCTTGAATACCCTGACAGGTACACGCAACATTAAGACTATAATCTGCTGTGCAAGCTTTCGTGCTATACCTCCCCCTCAGGTTTTGATTTATACATTTGCTCCCTCAATTCATGTCCTCTAATATTTGAAAGCTCTCTCCTAGCATTTTCTCTTTACCACAGAACGTCATCCCAATGTAACCTCTCTCTTGTTCTTTCTGCTTGCTGTTTCCTCACTCCTCTGTTAAACTTTTCTAATTTCTCTAACTTCCACACTCCTGCTTTTATCCACATGTTCTCCTCTTTCCTTCCCCTACCTTTGCATGTGTCTACACACTGCACCATTTGTACAGACCTCTATTGCAGCTATTTCTGCACTGCTCAATGAAAAGCACTCTTTAATATCCTATTCTCTGTGCCCCCTCTCTCTGCGCCCCCTCTTTTGGCGCCTCCTCTCTCTGCGCCCCCTCTCTCTGCGCCTATCTGTCTCATTCTCTCTACGTCCCTCTCTCTCTACATAGAGCTATCTCTGTCTCTCTCTACACCTATCTCTGTGTCTCCTTCTATGTTTGCTGATGTGTGGGATATCTCTTATAATCTTGAACCTGCTCATATACACATCGGGCCTCCCTGCCTCTGCCTCCCTGCTAAGAGTGTTAACCTATCTAATGTAATCCACATTCCTTTCCTTACTTTTCTCTTCCCTTCTCCTATGCCATCTGGAATGCCCGTTCTCTGACTAACAAGGCTCTAGTTGTACATGACCTCTTCTGCTCTCATCATTCACAATCAGTCATTCCCCTCACCCCATCTTACCTGTCCCACTGATTTTCCTCTGCTTAATTAAACTCTCCTCTGACATCTACTCTAACCTCTCTCTCTCTTTCCGCTTAAACTAACAATCTTATTAACTCTTACAATGCTATCCTCCTATCTATATGCCCCCTCTAGGCTCTGACACACTTGTCCCTCTAGCCCACACCCTTGGCTAAATTCCCAAACCTGTTCATCACACTTCCACTCGCTGTTCTTAATGCCTATGAAGGAAATCACACAATTGATATTTGATTTTTCTACAGTAAAAATGTCTCCAGTCCTGTATAAAGCTGCTCTCTGGGGCCAAACCACACTACTTTTTTTTCACATTCATCAACACTCAAATTTAATTTACGCTGTCTTTTTTTCCCTGTATTTGACTCCCTCCACTAACCTTCTCCTCACACTTGCCATCCTTCCTTCACTTCTCCTCAAGCATTTGACTACTTCAGAGGCAAGGTGGATGCCACCCACAAGGAGATTCCTTCTGTCCCTTCCCCCTTCTCTCCTTCTACCTAATTCTCCTTCTGCATTTGACTCCTTTTCTTCTCTTACAGAGCTGGAAGCTAATCATCTTCTCTTCTCCCTCTACCACATGCCCTCTAGATCGTATCCCCTCACACCTTACTGCATCTCTTAGTCCCCACTCTCACCCACATCTTCAATTCCTCCCTATTCTCTGGCTCTTTACCCTCTTACTTTAAGCCTGTAGTGGTCACCCTTTTCTCAGAAACAACCTACACCCTATGTGCCTTACTAACTACCGCCCTGTATCCCTCCTGCTGTTTGTCTCCTAATTGCTAGAATGTCAACATTCTTAAATCACATTCCCTCCTGGATCCTTTACAACCTGCCTTTCGTACAGCTCGTTCTACAGACTGTGCTTAAAGCAAATTCCCAAGGTCACTTTTCCCTACTAATCCTACTTGATCTATCTGCTGCGTTTGATGCTCTCAATCACTCTCCTCCTTCATATTCTAAACTCTCTCTTGGTATCCGTAACACAGTTCTATCCTGGTTTTCATCATAACTTTCCTGTCACACATTCTCCATCTCTGTTGCTAACATGTCTTCGTCTTCTATTGATCTGTCTGTGGGTATACATCAGGGCTCTGTTCTGAGATCTCTCTTTCTCTCTACATACTATCATTTGGTGACCTCATCAACTCTTTGTGACAATCCTATAAATAACAAATACAAATATCAGGTCATGGGAATAAGTGATTTGGACATAAAAGTAACATTTCGGAAGTGTGGACAACTAATACATCTTGTAGATTGCCTTTACAGTGTGA
The DNA here is from genome assembly GCF_040206685.1 of Ascaphus truei. Classification (NCBI taxonomy): domain Eukaryota; kingdom Metazoa; phylum Chordata; class Amphibia; order Anura; family Ascaphidae; genus Ascaphus; species Ascaphus truei. The sequence continues at coordinate 20,250 of NW_027456914.1, forward strand.
TGTCATTGATTCAGTAGATTGTGTGCAGACCAGGACTGCAGTACAGTGTCACTCACATGGATGACTTGCGTGGTAGAAGCTCAAGAACAAGGATGTCAAACTCCAGTCCTCGAGGGCAGCAAACAGGCCAGGTTTTCAGGATATCCCTACTGAAAACCTGGCCTGTTTGGGACCCTCGAGGACTGGAGTTTGACATGCATGCTCTAGAAGGAGCACCGCTGTGGGTGGGAGGTGGATTTGCTTTGCATCAAATGGTTTGGAGCAAGGTTTATTGAATGTATTATCATAATAACAATGCAATGCTTAACTTTTATTTCAGGAGGGATGACTGCAGAACAGAAGTGAATATTGAAGCCATGTGTTCCTTTTCTTGCAAAAGAGAAAATTTGAAGGACAGTTGAAGAGAAGGAAAATTACTACACCGAGACAGATAAGCAATGTGTATATTTCTCATTTACCATTTAGTATTTGTCGTTTTATTGACTCCACACAATCCGGCTGCTACGGGTTTCACATTGAATATTTTCATCTCTACTCTACCCCTTCCTGTGATCTGAACCATGCAAGTTTTCGTTGATTCAATACATCATGAGTAGAGGGTGGCTACAGTATGAAGTAAAGACCCAAGGACCACATCTACTACCATTCATAACAAGAACATGTGCAGTAGCGCACAGCTGCAGTTCTATGTGATTGTTATGAAAGGTTGAGGTGGTTCAATTCTATGAATCTGGAGTGGGATGGATCCTGTTTGCATCATATGGTTTCATCTAGGCCAGTAGATTATATAACTCTCAGTACAGGTTACACATGGCATCAGTATTAGTGATTTAAAGAGGAGGAAAGCTTCAATGTGGAGAACAAAGCCAAGTAATGTTGAAGTTACTCCTTTTACCATTTACTTGGTCAGTCTGTACTGTCTACTCTCCACACAGCTGCTAAGGATCTTCCATTTTAAATACTTTCACCTCCTATTCTGCACTGCTTTGCTGCCCATTATTCAGAGATGCGTTCCAGTCATGTTTAGCACTCTGAATCTCTCTGCAGTCATTGGTTCAGCACATCATGGGTAGAGCATGGCTACAGATACAGCAAGCTATTATTATTTTACCGGCTGATCACCCATAATATTGCATTAAAACATAGAATATCACTTAATTTCCAAAAGATTCAGTGATGCTGATAATGCAGAATCTCACAACATTTCCCATCATAATGCCATAATGCACAAGTGGGAGAAATAATCCTTGCTATATCTGTACATTGTGTGACGTATTACCTCCATGACCAATGAGAGCAAGTACATCTTCTGTATAGAGCGGCTGTGTTATGATGCAGTTATTGATCATCATTGACATAATCACAAGAATCTTATGCAAAGGGAAATTGTCCGCAGCGAAGTGAGATTTCAGCCCCCAAACGTCTGTAATATTAATGCAATGTCTTACTTTTGTTGCAGTGAACACTGAAGAGACGGATCTACTACAACACTGTACAGGATGAGCATACGCTACAAGCAGCAAAATGATCTTGCAGTTGACAGTATGTTGTTCTGGTAATGTGCACAATTATTATTTATGGGCTACACACCACAGTGCTGGACATATTCTGTTAACTTCAACTCTACTCCTAACATGGAGATGTCTTCCTGGTGTTACTGATTCAGTACATCATATGCACAGTGTGGTTATGATATGATGGATTGATTTAATGAACCCACCAACCAATGATGACATCTGCATCATCTTCTGTAAAGTGCAGCTACAGCATGATATTATCAGCATTTGGTGCGGTATAATCAGAGGTATCTATGTGCTTTTGTGCCTGTTTTAAGTCCTCCAGCTTAACGCCCCTACACCTCCCACTACACAGGCATACTTACTTATGCATACACTGACATCTGGCATACCTACACACACCCCAGGGCCACTTCCTTCCCCTGATGTCAGGGAGAGGATGGGCATGCAGAGTGCAGTAAGTCTCCACGTTACTCTGGCCAACAGTCTTGGCCTACCCCCAGCATCTGTCACCCACAACATCTGTTCCCTCCTTGTAAAGTGCTGAACTATCTCACCTGGGTCAGTGCTATAGCTGATCACAGTGCCCGATCAGGATGTCACTGTGACAGGCAGCAGTGCAGATTGACCGGTCAATCAATGCAGTGCCGCAACATATGCACTAAATGAGATTTCCGTGCCCCCAGTCAGGTTACTCCCTGGGCAGTGACCCTGCTCACACCCTCCCCTAGTTCCACCTCTGATCACAATTATCTCTCTTGGAGAGTGTAGCAAATTGGAGTTGGGGGAATCTCACCTCTGCCATGCATGGTCACAATCTGGGCACAGGACCCAAATAGTGGGCAATGTGGCACTTCTTACAGTAGAGAATAAGTAACTTTATTCTTTACTTGTGTATTAAGGACCTTATTTGCATTAAATTCAGTCCACATGGGACCAAGACTTTCTGGCTTACTGAACAAAGTGGAATTGTTTCGTAGAGGGTGGAGAATTGTATTTTATCTGAAATTACCCCCTCTGCACAAAATACAAACAATTATACCCATACAAGTACCTTGTGGAAGTTGTTGCCCTCTATCTTCCTGTGGTCTCTCCCTGTTTCTCACCGTGCCTCCTCCCATTTCCTTGCACCTCTGCGTCTCCGCATATATCCCTATACTCAGAGCCGGCTCCGGTCAGTGACATGGGATGCCCAAATATGAGCATACCCATATATGGGCATCCATGCCACTGACCGGAGCCCGCTCTGTTGCGGATATGGAGAGAGACTGGGAGATTTACATCCCCTTATAATTCATATGGTGCATAGTACCGGCACGTATTGTTTTACCGGTACTGTGTACCTTCCTACTTTCACACTGGTACAGTATATGCTGCAGTGGGACTGAGAGGGATATATTGGTAACACATAGTCATTGTTGGGGGAATTCAATCCATTTTGAAAATAGTAATGAAATGTTTTTTACTTTTCTTTTTTTTCAGTAATGAAGAATTAAACATTTCTGTTAAAATTGAATTGGAGGTGAACTGGATTCATCATCAACTCTGCACCAGTGTGAATTGATGTTCTTTAATGTTCTGATAAGGTACATGCAACATCTCTTCCTCAACCCCTGCACCACTCTCTGCCTCTTGCCTCTCTCTCTCCACCTCCCTGCTAAGCGTATTAACCCATCTAATGTAATCCACATTCCATGTCTCACTTTACTCTTCACTTCTCACGTGCCCTCTGGAATGACTGCTCTCTGACTAACAAGGTCTATTTGTACATGACCTCTTCTGCTCTCATCATCCACCACCTCTCATTCCCCTCACCCCTGTCCTACTCGATACCTCAGCTTAATTGAACTCTCTCCTCTGACATCTACCCTTATCTCTAACCTCTCCTCACTTTCTGCTTAAACTAACTATCTTGTTAACTTTTACAATGCTATCATCTCCTCCTCCTCCCTCCTCCTCCTCCCTCCTCCATCATATATATGCCCCTTCTAGGCTCTGACACACTCATCCCTCTAAGGCCATGATTATCATGGGCACATGCTTGGTCATCCACAGTGTGTGCGAGCGATGCAGAGCCGCCTCGGACCTCAGTGCAGGGATTGCTGCATACCCCCAGCATCTGTCACCCACAAACAATACACACACTAATACTCCCCACAATACACACTATAATACCTCCTCAATACTAATCTCCCCAATAATATTATAGCTCCAAACACAATATACACAACACCCTTACACAAGATACACAATCTAGTACTCTCCTCTGCACCTCTACACACAATATAATACTCCCACACACACAATATACACACTACCCTCCTACCCCCATAAAATACAACCAATAATACACACACACTTTGTGGATGTTGGGACCAGCTCCCGGCATGCACCAGTGAAAGAGAGAGGCCCGCAGAAGCTCGGAAGAACTCCCTCCATCCGTGCCTTCCTCCGTTTCACATCTTCTCCCTGTCTCTCTCCCTCCCTTTCCTTGCATCTCCCTGCGTCTTTACGTATACCCAGTCAGTGACGGCTCTGGTCACGTGATGCCTTAATATGGGCTTATCCATATATGTTCATCCACGTCACTAATGTGATGCCCGCACTGTTGCGGAGCTGGTACTTACGACGGGCACTTATTGTTTTATCAGTACTGCGTACCTGACTCTACCGGCCTACTTTCAACACTAGTACAATATGTGCTTCACTACGAGTGAGTGGGGAATATTGGCATCACACAGTCACTGTTGAATATGCCATTCAATCCATTTTGAAAATAGTAATGCAATGTGGTTTTGTTTTGTTTGCTTTTTGCAGTAATGAAGAATGGAAAAGTTATATTAAAATTAAATTGGAGGGGGACTAGATTCAGCATTTCATCATGAACTCTGCACTTGTGAGAATTTAACTTCTTGAATACCCTGACAGGTACACGCAACATTAAGACTATAATCTGCTGTGCGAGCTTTCGTGCTATACCTCCCCCTCAGGTTTTGATTTATACATTTGCTCCCTCAATTCATGTCCTCTAATATTTGAAAGCTCTCTCCTAGCATTTTCTCTTTACCACAGAACGTCATCCCAATGTAACCTCTCTCTTGTTCTTTCTGCTTGCTGTTTCCTCACTCCTCTGTTAAACTTTTCTAATTTCTCTAACTTCCACACTCCTGCTTTTATCCACATGTTCTCCTCTTTCCTTCCCCTACCTTTGCATGTGTCTACACACTGCACCATTTGTACAGACCTCTATTGCAGCTATTTCTGCACTGCTCAACGAAAAGCACTCTTTAATATCCTATTCTCTGTGCCCCCTCTCTCTGCGCCCCCTCTTTTGGCGCCTCCTCTCTCTGCGCCCCCTCTCTCTGCGCCTATCTGTCTCATTCTCTCTACGTCCCTCTCTCTCTACATAGAGCTATCTCTGTCTCTCTCTACACCTATCTCTGTGTCTCCTTCTATGTTTGCTGATGTGTGGGATATCTCTTATAATCTTGAACCTGCTCATATACACATCGGGCCTCCCTGCCTCTGCCTCCCTGCTAAGAGTGTTAACCTATCTAATGTAATCCACATTCCTTTCCTTACTTTTCTCTTCCCTTCTCCTATGCCATCTGGAATGTCCGTTCTCTGACTAACAAGGCTCTAGTTGTACATGACCTCTTCTGCTCTCATCATTCACAATCAGTCATTCCCCTCACCCCATCTTACCTGTCCCACTGATTTGCCTCTGCTTAATTAAACTCTCCTCTGACATCTACTCTAACCTCTCTCTCTCTTTCCGCTTAAACTAACAATCTTATTAACTCTTACAATGCTATCCTCCTATCTATATGCCCCCTCTAGGCTCTGACACACTTGTCCCTCTAGCCCACACCCTTGGCTAAATTCCCAAACATGTTCATCACACTTCCACTCGCTGTTCTTAATGCCTATGAAGGAAATCACACAATTGATATTTGATTTTTCTACAGTAAAAATGTCTCCAGTCCTGTATAAAGCTGCTCTCTGGGGCCAAACCACACTACTTTTTTTTCACATTCATCAACACTCAAATTTAATTTACGCTGTCTTTTTTTCCCTGTATTTGACTCCCTCCACTAACCTTCTCCTCACACTTGCCATCCTTCCTTCACTTCTCCTCAAGCATTTGACTACTTCAGAGGCAAGGTGGATGCCACCCACAAGGAGATTCCTTCTGTCCCTTCCCCCTTCTCTCCTTCTACCTAATTCTCCTTCTGCATTTGACTCCTTTTCTTCTCTTACAGAGCTGGAAGCTAATCATCTTCTCTTCTCCCTCTACCACATGCCCTCTAGATCGTATCCCCTCACACCTTACTGCATCTCTTAGTCCCCACTCTCACCCACATCTTCAATTCCTCCCTATTCTCTGGCTCTTTACCCTCTTACTTTAAGCCTGTAGTGGTCACCCTTTTCTCAGAAACAACCTACACCCTATGTGCCTTACTAACTACCGCCCTGTATCCCTCCTGCTGTTTGTCTCCTAATTGCTAGAATGTCAACATTCTTAAATCACATTCCCTCCTGGATCCTTTACAACCTGCCTTTCGTACAGCTCGTTCTACAGACTGTGCTTAAAGCAAATTCCCAAGGTCACTTTTCCCTACTAATCCTACTTGATCTATCTGCTGCGTTTGATGCTCTCAATCACTCTCCTCCTTCATATTCTAAACTCTCTCTTGGTATCCGTAACACAGTTCTATCCTGGTTTTCATCATAACTTTCCTGTCACACATTCTCCATCTCTGTTGCTAACATGTCTTCGTCTTCTATTGATCTGTCTGTGGGTATACATCAGGGCTCTGTTCTGAGATCTCTCTTTCTCTCTACATACTATCATTTGGTGACCTCATCAACTCTTTGTGACAATCCTATAAATAACAAATACAAATATCAGGTCATGGGAATAAGTGATTTGGACATAAAAGTAACATTTCGGAAGTGTGGACAACTAATACATCTTGTAGATTGCCTTTACAGTGTGATGTCATTGATTCAGTAGATTGTGTGCAGACCAGGACTGCAGTACAGTGTCACTCACATGGATGACTTGCGTGGTAGAAGCTCAAGAACAAGGATGTCAAACTCCAGTCCTCGAGGGCAGCAAACAGGCCAGGTTTTCAGGATATCCCTACTGAAAACCTGGCCTGTTTGGGACCCTCGAGGACTGGAGTTTGACATGCATGCTCTAGAAGGAGCACAGCTGTGGGTGGGAGGTGGATTTGCTTTGCATCAAATGGTTTGGAGCAAGGTTTATTGTATGTATTATCATAATAACAATGCAATGCTTAACTTTTATTTCAGGAGGGATGACTGCAGAACAGAAGTGAATATTGAAGCCATGTGTTCCTTTTCTTGCAAAAGAGAAAATTTGAAGGACAGTTGAAGAGAAGGAAAATTACTACACAGAGACAGATAAGCAATGTGTATATTTCTCATTTACCATTTAGTATTTGTCGTTTTATTGACTCCACACAATCCGGCTGCTACGGGTTTCACATTGAATATTTTCATCTCTACTCTACCCCTTCCTGTGATCTGAACCATGCAAGTTTTCGTTGATTCAATACATCATGAGTAGAGGGTGGCTACAGTATGAAGTAAAGACCCAAGGACCACATCTACTACCATTCATAACAAGAACATGTGCAGTAGCGCACAGCTGCAGTTCTATGTGATTGTTATGAAAGGTTGAGGTGGTTCAATTCTATGAATCTGGAGTGGGATGGATCCTGTTTGCATCATATGGTTTCATCTAGGCCAGTAGATTATATAACTCTCAGTACAGGTTACACATGGCATCAGTATTAGTGATTTAAAGAGGAGGAAAGCTTCAATGTGGAGAACAAAGCCAAGTAATGTTGAAGTTACTCCTTTTACCATTTACTTGGTCAGTCTGTACTGTCTACTCTCCACACAGCTGCTAAGGATCTTCCATTTTAAATACTTTCACCTCCTATTCTGCACTGCTTTGCTGCCCATTATTCAGAGATGCGTTCCAGTCATGTTTAGCACTCTGAATCTCTCTGCAGTCATTGGTTCAGCACATCATGGGTAGAGCATGGCTACAGATACAGCAAGCTATTATTATTTTACCGGCTGATCACCCATAATATTGCATTAAAACATAGAATATCACTTAATTTCCAAAAGATTCAGTGATGCTGATAATGCAGAATCTCACAACATTTCCCATCATAATGCCATAATGCACAAGTGGGAGAAATAATCCTTGCTATATCTGTACATTGTGTGACGTATTACCTCAATGACCAATGAGAGCAAGTACATCTTCTGTATAGAGCGGCTGTGTTATGATGCAGTTATTGATCATCATTGACATAATCACAAGAATCTTATGCAAAGGGAAATTGTCCGCAGCGAAGTGAGATTTCAGCCCCCAAACGTCTGTAATATTAATGCAATGTCTTACTTTTGTTGCAGTGAACACTGAAGAGACGGATCTACTACAACACTGTACAGGATGAGCATACGCTACAAGCAGCAAAATGATCTTGCAGTTGACAGTATGTTGTTCTGGTAATGTGCACAATTATTATTTATGGGCTACACACCACAGTGCTGGACATATTCTGTTAACTTCAACTCTACTCCTAACATGGAGATGTCTTCCTGGTGTTACTGATTCAGTACATCATATGCACAGTGTGGTTATGATATGATGGATTGATTTAATGAACCCACCAACCAATGATGACATCTGCATCATCTTCTGTAAAGTGCAGCTACAGCATGATATTATCAGCATTTGGTGCGGTATAATCAGAGGTATCTATGTGCTTTTGTGCCTGTTTTAAGTCCTCCAGCTTAACGCCCCTACACCTCCCACTATACAGGCATACTTACTTATGCATACACTGACATCTGGCATACCTACACACACCCCAGGGCCACTTCCTTCCCCTGATGTCAGGGAGAGGATGGGCATGCAGAGTGCAGTAAGTCTCCACGTTACTCTGGCCAACAGTCTTGGCCTACCCCCAGCATCTGTCACCCACAACATCTGTTCCCTCCTTGTAAAGTGCTGAACTATCTCACCTGGGTCAGTGCTATAGCTGATCACAGTGCCCGATCAGGATGTCACTGTGACAGGCAGCAGTGCAGATTGGCTGGTCAATCAATGCAGTGCCGCAACATATGCACTAAATGAGATTTCCGTGCCCCCAGTCAGGTTACTCCCTGGGCAGTGACCCTGCTCACACCCTCCCCTAGTTCCACCTCTGATCACAATTATCTCTCTTGGAGAGTGTAGCAAATTGGAGTTGGGGGAATCTCACCTCTGCCATGCATGGTCACAATCTGGGCACAGGACCCAAATAGTGGGCAATGTGGCACTTCTTACAGTAGAGAATAAGTAACTTTATTCTTTACTTGTGTATTAAGGACCTTATTTGCATTAAATTCAGTCCACATGGGACCAAGACTTTCTGGCTTACTGAACAAAGTGGAATTGTTTCATAGAGGGTGGAGAATTGTATTTTATCTGAAATTACCCCCTCTGCACAAAATACAAACAATTATACCCATACAAGTACCTTGTGGAAGTTGTTGCCCTCTATCTTCCTGTGGTCTCTCCCTGTTTCTCACCGTGCCTCCTCCCATTTCCTTGCACCTCTGCGTCTCCGCATATATCCCTATACTCAGAGCCGGCTCCGGTCAGTGACATGGGATGCCCAAATATGAGCATACCCATATATGGGCATCCATGCCACTGACCGGAGCCCGCTCTGTTGCGGATATGGAGAGAGACTGGGAGATTTACATCCCCTTATAATTCATATGGTGCATAGTACCGGCACGTATTGTTTTACCGGTACTGTGTACCTTCCTACTTTCACACTGGTACAGTATATGCTGCAGTGGGACTGAGAGGGATATATTGGTAACACATAGTCATTGTTGGGGGAATTCAATCCATTTTGAAAATAGTAATAAAATGTTTTTTACTTTTCTTTTTTTTCAGTAATGAAGAATGAAACATTTCTGTTAAAATTGAATTGGAGGTGAACTGGATTCATCATCAACTCTGCACCAGTGTGAATTGATGTTCTTTAATGTTCTGATAAGGTACATGCAACATCTCTTCCTCAACCCCTGCACCACTCTCTGCCTCTTGCCTCTCTCTCTCCACCTCCCTGCTAAGCGTATTAACCCATCTAATGTAATCCACATTCCATGTCTCACTTTACTCTTCACTTCTCACGTGCCCTCTGGAATGACTGCTCTCTGACTAACAAGGTCTATTTGTACATGACCTCTTCTGCTCTCATCATCCACCACCTCTCATTCCCCTCACCCCTGTCCTACTCGATACCTCAGCTTAATTGAACTCTCTCCTCTGACATCTACCCTTATCTCTAACCTCTCCTCACTTTCTGCTTAAACTAACTATCTTGTTAACTTTTACAATGCTATCATCTCCTCCTCCTCCTCCCTCCTCCATCATATATATGCCCCTTCTAGGCTCTGACACACTCATCCCTCTAAGGCCATGATTATCATGGGCACATGCTTGGTCGTCCACAGTGCGTGCGAGCGATGCAGAGCCGCCTCGGACCTCAGTGCAGGGATTGCTGCATACCCCCAGCATCTGTCACCCACAAACAATACACACACTAATACTCCCCACAATACACACTATAATACCTCCTCAATACTAATCTCCCCAATAATATTATAGCTCCAAACACAATATACACAACACCCTTACACAAGATACACAATCTAGTACTCTCCTCTGCACCTCTACACACAATATAATACTCCCACACACACAATATACACACTACCCTCCTACCCCCATAAAATACAACCAATAATACACACACACTTTGTGGATGTTGGGACCAGCTCCCGGCATGCACCAGTGAAAGAGAGAGGCCCGCAGAAGCTCGGAAGAACTCCCTCCATCCGTGCCTTCCTCCGTTTCACATCTTCTCCCTGTCTCTCTCCCTCCCTTTCCTTGCATCTCCCTGCGTCTTTACGTATACCCAGTCAGTGACGGCTCTGGTCACGTGATGCCTTAATATGGGCTTATCCATATATGTTCATCCACGTCACTAATGTGATGCCCGCACTGTTGCGGAGCTGGTACTTACGACGGGCACTTATTGTTTTATCAGTACTGCGTACCTGACTCTACCGGCCTACTTTCAACACTAGTACAATATGTGCTTCACTACGAGTGAGTGGGGAATATTGGCATCACACAGTCACTGTTGAATATGCCATTCAATCCATTTTGAAAATAGTAATGCAATGTGGTTTTGTTTTGTTTGCTTTTTGCAGTAATGAAGAATGGAAAAGTTATATTAAAATTAAATTGGAGGGGGACTAGATTCAGCATTTCATCATGAACTCTGCACTTGTGAGAATTTAACTTCTTGAATACCCTGACAGGTACACGCAACATTAAGACTATAATCTGCTGTGCAAGCTTTCGTGCTATACCTCCCCCTCAGGTTTTGATTTATACATTTGCTCCCTCAATTCATGTCCTCTAATATTTGAAAGCTCTCTCCTAGCATTTTCTCTTTACCACAGAACGTCATCCCAATGTAACCTCTCTCTTGTTCTTTCTGCTTGCTGTTTCCTCACTCCTCTGTTAAACTTTTCTAATTTCTCTAACTTCCACACTCCTGCTTTTATCCACATGTTCTCCTCTTTCCTTCCCCTACCTTTGCATGTGTCTACACACTGCACCATTTGTACAGACCTCTATTGCAGCTATTTCTGCACTGCTCAATGAAAAGCACTCTTTAATATCCTATTCTCTGTGCCCCCTCTCTCTGCGCCCCCTCTTTTGGCGCCTCCTCTCTCTGCGCCCCCTCTCTCTGCGCCTATCTGTCTCATTCTCTCTACGTCCCTCTCTCTCTACATAGAGCTATCTCTGTCTCTCTCTACACCTATCTCTGTGTCTCCTTCTATGTTTGCTGATGTGTGGGATATCTCTTATAATCTTGAACCTGCTCATATACACATCGGGCCTCCCTGCCTCTGCCTCCCTGCTAAGAGTGTTAACCTATCTAATGTAATCCACATTCCTTTCCTTACTTTTCTCTTCCCTTCTCCTATGCCATCTGGAATGCCCGTTCTCTGACTAACAAGGCTCTAGTTGTACATGACCTCTTCTGCTCTCATCATTCACAATCAGTCATTCCCCTCACCCCATCTTACCTGTCCCACTGATTTTCCTCTGCTTAATTAAACTCTCCTCTGACATCTACTCTAACCTCTCTCTCTCTTTCCGCTTAAACTAACAATCTTATTAACTCTTACAATGCTATCCTCCTATCTATATGCCCCCTCTAGGCTCTGACACACTTGTCCCTCTAGCCCACACCCTTGGCTAAATTCCCAAACATGTTCATCACACTTCCACTCGCTGTTCTTAATGCCTATGAAGGAAATCACACAATTGATATTTGATTTTTCTACAGTAAAAATGTCTCCAGTCCTGTATAAAGCTGCTCTCTGGGGCCAAACCACACTACTTTTTTTTCACATTCATCAACACTCAAATTTAATTTACGCTGTCTTTTTTTCCCTGTATTTGACTCCCTCCACTAACCTTCTCCTCACACTTGCCATCCTTCCTTCACTTCTCCTCAAGCATTTGACTACTTCAGAGGCAAGGTGGATGCCACCCACAAGGAGATTCCTTCTGTCCCTTCCCCCTTCTCTCCTTCTACCTAATTCTCCTTCTGCATTTGACTCCTTTTCTTCTCTTACAGAGCTGGAAGCTAATCATCTTCTCTTCTCCCTCTACCACATGCCCTCTAGATCGTATCCCCTCACACCTTACTGCATCTCTTAGTCCCCACTCTCACCCACATCTTCAATTCCTCCCTATTCTCTGGCTCTTTACCCTCTTACTTTAAGCCTGTAGTGGTCACCCTTTTCTCAGAAACAACCTACACCCTATGTGCCTTACTAACTACCGCCCTGTATCCCTCCTGCTGTTTGTCTCCTAATTGCTAGAATGTCCACATTCTTAAATCACATGCCCTCCTGGATCCTTTACAACCTGCCTTTCGTACAGCTCGTTCTACAGACTGTGCTTAAAGCAAATTCCCAAGGTCACTTTTCCCTACTAATCCTACTTGATCTATCTGCTGCGTTTGATGCTCTCAATCACTCTCCTCCTTCATATTCTAAACTCTCTCTTGGTATCCGTAACACAGTTCTATCCTGGTTTTCATCATAACTTTCCTGTCACACATTCTCCATCTCTGTTGCTAACATGTCTTCGTCTTCTATTGATCTGTCTGTGGGTATACATCAGGGCTCTGTTCTGAGATCTCTCTTTCTCTCTACATACTATCATTTGGTGACCTCATCAACTCTTTGTGACAATCCTATAAATAACAAATACAAATATCAGGTCATGGGAATAAGTGATTTGGACATAAAAGTAACATTTCGGAAGTGTGGACAACTAATACATCTTGTAGATTGCCTTTACAGTGTGATGTCATTGATTCAGTAGATTGTGTGCAGACCAGGACTGCAGTACAGTGTCACTCACATGGATGACTTGCGTGGTAGAAGCTCAAGAACAAGGATGTCAAACTCCAGTCCTCGAGGGCAGCAAACAGGCCAGGTTTTCAGGATATCCCTACTGAAAACCTGGCCTGTTTGGGACCCTCGAGGACTGGAGTTTGACATGCATGCTCTAGAAGGAGCACCGCTGTGGGTGGGAGGTGGATTTGCTTTGCATCAAATGGTTTGGAGCAAGGTTTATTGTATGTATTATCATAATAACAATGCAATGCTTAACTTTTATTTCAGGAGGGATGACTGCAGAACAGAAGTGAATATTGAAGCCATGTGTTCCTTTTCTTGCAAAAGAGAAAATTTGAAGGACAGTTGAAGAGAAGGAAAATTACTACACAGAGACAGATAAGCAATGTGTATATTTCTCATTTACCATTTAGTATTTGTCGTTTTATTGACTCCACACAATCCGGCTGCTACGGGTTTCACATTGAATATTTTCATCTCTACTCTACCCCTTCCTGTGATCTGAACCATGCAAGTTTTCGTTGATTCAATACATCATGAGTAGAGGGTGGCTACAGTATGAAGTAAAGACCCAAGGACCACATCTACTACCATTCATAACAAGAACATGTGCAGTAGCGCACAGCTGCAGTTCTATGTGATTGTTATGAAAGGTTGAGGTGGTTCAATTCTATGAATCTGGAGTGGGATGGATCCTGTTTGCATCATATGGTTTCATCTAGGCCAGTAGATTATATAACTCTCAGTACAGGTTACACATGGCATCAGTATTAGTGATTTAAAGAGGAGGAAAGCTTCAATGTGGAGAACAAAGCCAAGTAATGTTGAAGTTACTCCTTTTACCATTTACTTGGTCAGTCTGTACTGTCTACTCTCCACACAGCTGCTAAGGATCTTCCATTTTAAATACTTTCACCTCCTATTCTGCACTGCTTTGCTGCCCATTATTCAGAGATGCGTTCCAGTCATGTTTAGCACTCTGAATCTCTCTGCAGTCATTGGTTCAGCACATCATGGGTAGAGCATGGCTACAGATACAGCAAGCTATTATTATTTTACCGGCTGATCACCCATAATATTGCATTAAAACATAGAATATCACTTAATTTCCAAAAGATTCAGTGATGCTGATAATGCAGAATCTCACAACATTTCCCATCATAATGCCATAATGCACAAGTGGGAGAAATAATCCTTGCTATATCTGTACATTGTGTGACGTATTACCTCCATGACCAATGAGAGCAAGTACATCTTCTGTATAGAGCGGCTGTGTTATGATGCAGTTATTGATCATCATTGACATAATCACAAGAATCTTATGCAAAGGGAAATTGTCCGCAGCGAAGTGAGATTTCAGCCCCCAAACGTCTGTAATATTAATGCAATGTCTTACTTTTGTTGCAGTGAACACTGAAGAGACGGATCTACTACAACACTGTACAGGATGAGCATACGCTACAAGCAGCAAAATGATCTTGCAGTTGACAGTATGTTGTTCTGGTAATGTGCACAATTATTATTTATGGGCTACACACCACAGTGCTGGACATATTCTGTTAACTTCAACTCTACTCCTAACATGGAGATGTCTTCCTGGTGTTACTGATTCAGTACATCATATGCACAGTGTGGTTATGATATGATGGATTGATTTAATGAACCCACCAACCAATGATGACATCTGCATCATCTTCTGTAAAGTGCAGCTACAGCATGATATTATCAGCATTTGGTGCGGTATAATCAGAGGTATCTATGTGCTTTTGTGCCTGTTTTAAGTCCTCCAGCTTAACGCCCCTACACCTCCCACTACACAGGCATACTTACTTATGCATACACTGACATCTGGCATACCTACACACACCCCAGGGCCACTTCCTTCCCCTGATGTCAGGGAGAGGATGGGCATGCAGAGTGCAGTAAGTCTCCACGTTACTCTGGCCAACAGTCTTGGCCTACCTCCAGCATCTGTCACCCACAACATCTGTTCCCTCCTTGTAAAGTGCTGAACTATCTCACCTGGGTCAGTGCTATAGCTGATCACAGTGCCCGATCAGGATGTCACTGTGACAGGCAGCAGTGCAGATTGACCGGTCAATCAATGCAGTGCCGCAACATATGCACTAAATGAGATTTCCGTGCCCCCAGTCAGGTTACTCCCTGGGCAGTGACCCTGCTCACACCCTCCCCTAGTTCCACCTCTGATCACAATTATCTCTCTTGGAGAGTGTAGCAAATTGGAGTTGGGGGAATCTCACCTCTGCCATGCATGGTCACAATCTGGGCACAGGACCCAAATAGTGGGCAATGTCACTTCTTACAGTAGAGAATAAGTAACTTTATTCTTTACTTGTGTATTAAGGACCTTATTTGCATTAAATTCAGTCCACATGGGACCAAGACTTTCTGGCTTACTGAACAAAGTGGAATTGTTTCGTAGAGGGTGGAGAATTGTATTTTATCTGAAATTACCCCCTCTGCACAAAATACAAACAATTATACCCATACAAGTACCTTGTGGAAGTTGTTGCCCTCTATCTTCCTGTGGTCTCTCCCTGTTTCTCACCGTGCCTCCTCCCATTTCCTTGCACCTCTGCGTCTCCGCATATATCCCTATACTCAGAGCCGGCTCCGGTCAGTGACATGGGATGCCCAAATATGAGCATACCCATATATGGGCATCCATGCCACTGACCGGAGCCCGCTCTGTTGCGGATATGGAGAGAGACTGGGAGATTTACATCCCCTTATAATTCATATGGTGCATAGTACCGGCACGTATTGTTTTACCGGTACTGTGTACCTTCCTACTTTCACACTGGTACAGTATATGCTGCAGTGGGACTGAGAGGGATATATTGGTAACACATAGTCATTGTTGGGGGAATTCAATCCATTTTGAAAATAGTAATGAAATGTTTTTTACTTTTCTTTTTTTTCAGTAATGAAGAATGAAACATTTCTGTTAAAATTGAATTGGAGGTGAACTGGATTCATCATCAACTCTGCACCAGTGTGAATTGATGTTCTTTAATGTTCTGATAAGGTACATGCAACATCTCTTCCTCAACCCCTGCACCACTCTCTGCCTCTTGCCTCTCTCTCTCCACCTCCCTGCTAAGCGTATTAACCCATCTAATGTAATCCACATTCCATGTCTCACTTTACTCTTCACTTCTCACGTGCCCTCTGGAATGACTGCTCTCTGACTAACAAGGTCTATTTGTACATGACCTCTTCTGCTCTCATCATCCACCACCTCTCATTCCCCTCACCCCTGTCCTACTCGATACCTCAGCTTAATTGAACTCTCTCCTCTGACATCTACCCTTATCTCTAACCTCTCCTCACTTTCTGCTTAAACTAACTATCTTGTTAACTTTTACAATGCTATCATCTCCTCCTCCTCCCTCCTCCTCCTCCCTCCTCCATCATATATATGCCCCTTCTAGGCTCTGACACACTCATCCCTCTAAGGCCATGATTATCATGGGCACATGCTTGGTCATCCACAGTGTGTGCGAGCGATGCAGAGCCGCCTCGGACCTCAGTGCAGGGATTGCTGCATACCCCCAGCATCTGTCACCCACAAACAATACACACACTAATACTCCCCACAATACACACTATAATACCTCCTCAATACTAATCTCCCCAATAATATTATAGCTCCAAACACAATATACACAACACCCTTACACAAGATACACAATCTAGTACTCTCCTCTGCACCTCTACACACAATATAATACTCCCACACACACAATATACACACTACCCTCCTACCCCCATAAAATACAACCAATAATACACACACACTTTGTGGATGTTGGGACCAGCTCCCGGCATGCACCAGTGAAAGAGAGAGGCCCGCAGAAGCTCGGAAGAACTCCCTCCATCCGTGCCTTCCTCCGTTTCACATCTTCTCCCTGTCTCTCTCCCTCCCTTTCCTTGCATCTCCCTGCGTCTTTACGTATACCCAGTCAGTGACGGCTCTGGTCACGTGATGCCTTAATATGGGCTTATCCATATATGTTCATCCACGTCACTAATGTGATGCCCGCACTGTTGCGGAGCTGGTACTTACGACGGGCACTTATTGTTTTATCAGTACTGCGTACCTGACTCTACCGGCCTACTTTCAACACTAGTACAATATGTGCTTCACTACGAGTGAGTGGGGAATATTGGCATCACACAGTCACTGTTGAATATGCCATTCAATCCATTTTGAAAATAGTAATGCAATGTGGTTTTGTTTTGTTTGCTTTTTGCAGTAATGAAGAATGGAAAAGTTATATTAAAATTAAATTGGAGGGGGACTAGATTCAGCATTTCATCATGAACTCTGCACTTGTGAGAATTTAACTTCTTGAATACCCTGACAGGTACACGCAACATTAAGACTATAATCTGCTGTGCAAGCTTTCGTGCTATACCTCCCCCTCAGGTTTTGATTTATTCATTTGCTCCCTCAATTCATGTCCTCTAATATTTGAAAGCTCTCTCCTAGCATTTTCTCTTTACCACAGAACGTCATCCCAATGTAACCTCTCTCTTGTTCTTTCTGCTTGCTGTTTCCTCACTCCTCTGTTAAACTTTTCTAATTTCTCTAACTTCCACACTCCTGCTTTTATCCACATGTTCTCCTCTTTCCTTCCCCTACCTTTGCATGTGTCTACACACTGCACCATTTGTACAGACCTCTATTGCAGCTATTTCTGCACTGCTCAATGAAAAGCACTCTTTAATATCCTATTCTCTGTGCCCCCTCTCTCTGCGCCCCCTCTTTTGGCGCCTCCTCTCTCTGCGCCCCCTCTCTCTGCGCCTATCTGTCTCATTCTCTCTACGTCCCTCTCTCTCTACATAGAGCTATCTCTGTCTCTCTCTACACCTATCTCTGTGTCTCCTTCTATGTTTGCTGAAGTGTGGGATATCTCTTATAATCTTGAACCTGCTCATATACACATCGGGCCTCCCTGCCTCTGCCTCCCTGCTAAGAGTGTTAACCTATCTAATGTAATCCACATTCCTTTCCTTACTTTTCTCTTCCCTTCTCCTATGCCATCTGGAATGTCCGTTCTCTGACTAACAAGGCTCTAGTTGTACATGACCTCTTCTGCTCTCATCATTCACAATCAGTCATTCCCCTCACCCCATCTTACCTGTCCCACTGATTTGCCTCTGCTTAATTAAACTCTCCTCTGACATCTACTCTAACCTCTCTGCTCTCTCTCTCTTTCCGCTTAAACTAACAATCTTATTAACTCTTACAATGCTATCCTCCTATCTATATGCCCCCTCTAGGCTCTGACACACTTGTCCCTCTAGCCCACACCCTTGGCTAAATTCCCAAACATGTTCATCACACTTCCACTCGCTGTTCTTAATGCCTATGAAGGAAATCACACAATTGATATTTGATTTTTCTACAGTAAAAATGTCTCCAGTCCTGTATAAAGCTGCTCTCTGGGGCCAAACCACACTACTTTTTTTTCACATTCATCAACACTCAAATTTAATTTACGCTGTCTTTTTTTCCCTGTATTTGACTCCCTCCACTAACCTTCTCCTCACACTTGCCATCCTTCCTTCACTTCTCCTCAAGCATTTGACTACTTCAGAGGCAAGGTGGATGCCACCCACAAGGAGATTCCTTCTGTCCCTTCCCCCTTCTCTCCTTCTACCTAATTCTCCTTCTGCATTTGACTCCTTTTCTTCTCTTACAGAGCTGGAAGCTAATCATCTTCTCTTCTCCCTCTACCACATGCCCTCTAGATCGTATCCCCTCACACCTTACTGCATCTCTTAGTCCCCACTCTCACCCACATCTTCAATTCCTCCCTATTCTCTGGCTCTTTACCCTCTTACTTTAAGCCTGTAGTGGTCACCCTTTTCTCAGAAACAACCTACACCCTATGTGCCTTACTAACTACCGCCCTGTATCCCTCCTGCTGTTTGTCTCCTAATTGCTAGAATGTCCACATTCTTAAATCACATGCCCTCCTGGATCCTTTACAACCTGCCTTTCGTACAGCTCGTTCTACAGACTGTGCTTAAAGCAAATTCCCAAGGTCACTTTTCCCTACTAATCCTACTTGATCTATCTGCTGCGTTTGATGCTCTCAATCACTCTCCTCCTTCATATTCTAAACTCTCTCTTGGTATCCGTAACACAGTTCTATCCTGGTTTTCATCATAACTTTCCTGTCACACATTCTCCATCTCTGTTGCTAACATGTCTTCGTCTTCTATTGATCTGTCTGTGGGTATACATCAGGGCTCTGTTCTGAGATCTCTCTTTCTCTCTACATACTATCATTTGGTGACCTCATCAACTCTTTGTGACAATCCTATAAATAACAAATACAAATATCAGGTCATGGGAATAAGTGATTTGGACATAAAAGTAACATTTCGGAAGTGTGGACAACTAATACATCTTGTAGATTGCCTTTACAGTGTGATGTCATTGATTCAGTAGATTGTGTGCAGACCAGGACTGCAGTACAGTGTCACTCACATGGATGACTTGCGTGGTAGAAGCTCAAGAACAAGGATGTCAAACTCCAGTCCTCGAGGGCAGCAAACAGGCCAGGTTTTCAGGATATCCCTACTGAAAACCTGGCCTGTTTGGGACCCTCGAGGACTGGAGTTTGACATGCATGCTCTAGAAGGAGCACAGCTGTGGGTGGGAGGTGGATTTGCTTTGCATCAAATGGTTTGGAGCAAGGTTTATTGTATGTATTATCATAATAACAATGCAATGCTTAACTTTTATTTCAGGAGGGATGACTGCAGAACAGAAGTGAATATTGAAGCCATGTGTTCCTTTTCTTGCAAAAGAGAAAATTTGAAGGACAGTTGAAGAGAAGGAAAATTACTACACAGAGACAGATAAGCAATGTGTATATTTCTCATTTACCATTTAGTATTTGTCGTTTTATTGACTCCACACAATCCGGCTGCTACGGGTTTCACATTGAATATTTTCATCTCTACTCTACCCCTTCCTGTGATCTGAACCATGCAAGTTTTCGTTGATTCAATACATCATGAGTAGAGGGTGGCTACAGTATGAAGTAAAGACCCAAGGACCACATCTACTACCATTCATAACAAGAACATGTGCAGTAGCGCACAGCTGCAGTTCTATGTGATTGTTATGAAAGGTTGAGGTGGTTCAATTCTATGAATCTGGAGTGGGATGGATCCTGTTTGCATCATATGGTTTCATCTAGGCCAGTAGATTATATAACTCTCAGTACAGGTTACACATGGCATCAGTATTAGTGATTTAAAGAGGAGGAAAGCTTCAATGTGGAGAACAAAGCCAAGTAATGTTGAAGTTACTCCTTTTACCATTTACTTGGTCAGTCTGTACTGTCTACTCTCCACACAGCTGCTAAGGATCTTCCATTTTAAATACTTTCACCTCCTATTCTGCACTGCTTTGCTGCCCATTATTCAGAGATGCGTTCCAGTCATGTTTAGCACTCTGAATCTCTCTGCAGTCATTGGTTCAGCACATCATGGGTAGAGCATGGCTACAGATACAGCAAGCTATTATTATTTTACCGGCTGATCACCCATAATATTGCATTAAAACATAGAATATCACTTAATTTCCAAAAGATTCAGTGATGCTGATAATGCAGAATCTCACAACATTTCCCATCATAATGCCATAATGCACAAGTGGGAGAAATAATCCTTGCTATATCTGTACATTGTGTGACGTATTACCTCAATGACCAATGAGAGCAAGTACATCTTCTGTATAGAGCGGCTGTGTTATGATGCAGTTATTGATAATCATTGACATAATCACAAGAATCTTATGCAAAGGGAATTGTCCGCAGCGAAGTGAGATTTCAGCCCCCAAACGTCTGTAATATTAATGCAATGTCTTACTTTTGTTGCAGTGAACACTGAAGAGATGGATCTACTACAACACTGTACAGGATGAGCATACGCTACAAGCAGCAAAATGATCTTGCAGTTGACAGTATGTTGTTCTGGTAATGTGCACAATTATTATTTATGGGCTACACACCACAGTGCTGGACATATTCTGTTAACTTCAACTCTACTCCTAACATGGAGATGTCTTCCTGGTGTTACTGATTCAGTACATCATATGCACAGTGTGGTTATGATATGATGGATTGATTTAATGAACCCACCAACCAATGATGACATCTGCATCATCTTCTGTAAAGTGCAGCTACAGCATGATATTATCAGCATTTGGTGCGGTATAATCAGAGGTATCTACTGTATGTGCTTTTGTGCCTGTTTTAAGTCCTCCAGCTTAACGCCCCTACACCTCCCACTACACAGGCATACTTACTTATGCATACACTGACATCTGGCATACCTACACACACCCCAGGGCCACTTCCTTCCCCTGATGTCAGGGAGAGGATGGGCATGCAGAGTGCAGTAAGTCTCCACGTTACTCTGGCCAACAGTCTTGGCCTACCTCCAGCATCTGTCACCCACAACATCTGTTCCCTCCTTGTAAAGTGCTGAACTATCTCACCTGGGTCAGTGCTATAGCTGATCACAGTGCCCGATCAGGATGTCACTGTGACAGGCAGCAGTGCAGATTGACCGGTCAATCAATGCAGTGCCGCAACATATGCACTAAATGAGATTTCCGTGCCCCCAGTCAGGTTACTCCCTGGGCAGTGACCCTGCTCACACCCTCCCCTAGTTCCACCTCTGATCACAATTATCTCTCTTGGAGAGTGTAGCAAATTGGAGTTGGGGGAATCTCACCTCTGCCATGCATGGTCACAATCTGGGCACAGGACCCAAATAGTGGGCAATGTCACTTCTTACAGTAGAGAATAAGTAACTTTATTCTTTACTTGTGTATTAAGGACCTTATTTGCATTAAATTCAGTCCACATGGGACCAAGACTTTCTGGCTTACTGAACAAAGTGGAATTGTTTCATAGAGGGTGGAGAATTGTATTTTATCTGAAATTACCCCCTCTGCACAAAATACAAACAATTATACCCATACAAGTACCTTGTGAAAGTTGTTGCCCTCTATCTTCCTGTGGTCTCTCCCTGTTTCTCACCGTGCCTCCTCCCATTTCCTTGCACCTCTGCGTCTCCGCATATATCCCTATACTCAGAGCCGGCTCCGGTCAGTGACATGGGATGCCCAAATATGAGCATACCCATATATGGGCATCCATGCCACTGACCGGAGCCCGCTCTGTTGCGGATATGGAGAGAGACTGGGAGATTTACATCCCCTTATAATTCATATGGTGCATAGTACCGGCACGTATTGTTTTACCGGTACTGTGTACCTTCCTACTTTCACACTGGTACAGTATATGCTGCAGTGGGACTGAGAGGGATATATTGGTAACACATAGTCATTGTTGGGGGAATTCAATCCATTTTGAAAATAGTAATAAAATGTTTTTTACTTTTCTTTTTTTTCAGTAATGAAGAATGAAACATTTCTGTTAAAATTGAATTGGAGGTGAACTGGATTCATCATCAACTCTGCACCAGTGTGAATTGATGTTCTTTAATGTTCTGATAAGGTACATGCAACATCTCTTCCTCAACCCCTGCACCACTCTCTGCCTCTTGCCTCTCTCTCTCCACCTCCCTGCTAAGCGTATTAACCCATCTAATGTAATCCACATTCCATGTCTCACTTTACTCTTCACTTCTCACGTGCCCTCTGGAATGACTGCTCTCTGACTAACAAGGTCTATTTGTACATGACCTCTTCTGCTCTCATCATCCACCACCTCTCATTCCCCTCACCCCTGTCCTACTCGATACCTCAGCTTAATTGAACTCTCTCCTCTGACATCTACCCTTATCTCTAACCTCTCCTCACTTTCTGCTTAAACTAACTATCTTGTTAACTTTTACAATGCTATCATCTCCTCCTCCTCCTCCCTCCTCCATCATATATATGCCCCTTCTAGGCTCTGACACACTCATCCCTCTAAGGCCATGATTATCATGGGCACATGCTTGGTCGTCCACAGTGCGTGCGAGCGATGCAGAGCCGCCTCGGACCTCAGTGCAGGGATTGCTGCATACCCCCAGCATCTGTCACCCACAAACAATACACACACTAATACTCCCCACAATACACACTATAATACCTCCTCAATACTAATCTCCCCAATAATATTATAGCTCCAAACACAATATACACAACACCCTTACACAAGATACACAATCTAGTACTCTCCTCTGCACCTCTACACACAATATAATACTCCCACACACACAATATACACACTACCCTCCTACCCCCATAAAATACAACCAATAATACACACACACTTTGTGGATGTTGGGACCAGCTCCCGGCATGCACCAGTGAAAGAGAGAGGCCCGCAGAAGCTCGGAAGAACTCCCTCCATCCGTGCCTTCCTCCGTTTCACATCTTCTCCCTGTCTCTCTCCCTCCCTTTCCTTGCATCTCCCTGCGTCTTTACGTATACCCAGTCAGTGACGGCTCTGGTCACGTGATGCCTTAATATGGGCTTATCCATATATGTTCATCCACGTCACTAATGTGATGCCCGCACTGTTGCGGAGCTGGTACTTACGACGGGCACTTATTGTTTTATCAGTACTGCGTACCTGACTCTACCGGCCTACTTTCAACACTAGTACAATATGTGCTTCACTACGAGTGAGTGGGGAATATTGGCATCACACAGTCACTGTTGAATATGCCATTCAATCCATTTTGAAAATAGTAATGCAATGTGGTTTTGTTTTGTTTGCTTTTTGCAGTAATGAAGAATGGAAAAGTTATATTAAAATTAAATTGGAGGGGGACTAGATTCAGCATTTCATCATGAACTCTGCACTTGTGAGAATTTAACTTCTTGAATACCCTGACAGGTACACGCAACATTAAGACTATAATCTGCTGTGCAAGCTTTCGTGCTATACCTCCCCCTCAGGTTTTGATTTATACATTTGCTCCCTCAATTCATGTCCTCTAATATTTGAAAGCTCTCTCCTAGCATTTTCTCTTTACCACAGAACGTCATCCCAATGTAACCTCTCTCTTGTTCTTTCTGCTTGCTGTTTCCTCACTCCTCTGTTAAACTTTTCTAATTTCTCTAACTTCCACACTCCTGCTTTTATCCACATGTTCTCCTCTTTCCTTCCCCTACCTTTGCATGTGTCTACACACTGCACCATTTGTACAGACCTCTATTGCAGCTATTTCTGCACTGCTCAATGAAAAGCACTCTTTAATATCCTATTCTCTGTGCCCCCTCTCTCTGCGCCCCCTCTTTTGGCGCCTCCTCTCTCTGCGCCCCCCCTCTCTGCGCCTATCTGTCTCATTCTCTCTACGTCCCTCTCTCTCTACATAGAGCTATCTCTGTCTCTCTCTACACCTATCTCTGTGTCTCCTTCTATGTTTGCTGATGTGTGGGATATCTCTTATAATCTTGAACCTGCTCATATACACATCGGGCCTCCCTGCCTCTGCCTCCCTGCTAAGAGTGTTAACCTATCTAATGTAATCCACATTCCTTTCCTTACTTTTCTCTTCCCTTCTCCTATGCCATCTGGAATGCCCGTTCTCTGACTAACAAGGCTCTAGTTGTACATGACCTCTTCTGCTCTCATCATTCACAATCAGTCATTCCCCTCACCCCATCTTACCTGTCCCACTGATTTGCCTCTGCTTAATTAAACTCTCCTCTGACATCTACTCTAACCTCTCTCTCTCTTTCCGCTTAAACTAACAATCTTATTAACTCTTACAATGCTATCCTCCTATCTATATGCCCCCTCTAGGCTCTGACACACTTGTCCCTCTAGCCCACACCCTTGGCTAAATTCCCAAACATGTTCATCACACTTCCACTCGCTGTTCTTAATGCCTATGAAGGAAATCACACAATTGATATTTGATTTTTCTACAGTAAAAATGTCTCCAGTCCTGTATAAAGCTGCTCTCTGGGGCCAAACCACACTACTTTTTTTTCACATTCATCAACACTCAAATTTAATTTACGCTGTCTTTTTTTCCCTGTATTTGACTCCCTCCACTAACCTTCTCCTCACACTTGCCATCCTTCCTTCACTTCTCCTCAAGCATTTGACTACTTCAGAGGCAAGGTGGATGCCACCCACAAGGAGATTCCTTCTGTCCCTTCCCCCTTCTCTCCTTCTACCTAATTCTCCTTCTGCATTTGACTCCTTTTCTTCTCTTACAGAGCTGGAAGCTAATCATCTTCTCTTCTCCCTCTACCACATGCCCTCTAGATCGTATCCCCTCACACCTTACTGCATCTCTTAGTCCCCACTCTCACCCACATCTTCAATTCCTCCCTATTCTCTGGCTCTTTACCCTCTTACTTTAAGCCTGTAGTGGTCACCCTTTTCTCAGAAACAACCTACACCCTATGTGCCTTACTAACTACCGCCCTGTATCCCTCCTGCTGTTTGTCTCCTAATTGCTAGAATGTCCACATTCTTAAATCACATGCCCTCCTGGATCCTTTACAACCTGCCTTTCGTACAGCTCGTTCTACAGACTGTGCTTAAAGCAAATTCCCAAGGTCACTTTTCCCTACTAATCCTACTTGATCTATCTGCTGCGTTTGATGCTCTCAATCACTCTCCTCCTTCATATTCTAAACTCTCTCTTGGTATCCGTAACACAGTTCTATCCTGGTTTTCATCATAACTTTCCTGTCACACATTCTCCATCTCTGTTGCTAACATGTCTTCGTCTTCTATTGATCTGTCTGTGGGTATACATCAGGGCTCTGTTCTGAGATCTCTCTTTCTCTCTACATACTATCATTTGGTGACCTCATCAACTCTTTGTGACAATCCTATAAATAACAAATACAAATATCAGGTCATGGGAATAAGTGATTTGGACATAAAAGTAACATTTCGGAAGTGTGGACAACTAATACATCTTGTAGATTGCCTTTACAGTGTGATGTCATTGATTCAGTAGATTGTGTGCAGACCAGGACTGCAGTACAGTGTCACTCACATGGATGACTTGCGTGGTAGAAGCTCAAGAACAAGGATGTCAAACTCCAGTCCTCGAGGGCAGCAAACAGGCCAGGTTTTCAGGATATCCCTACTGAAAACCTGGCCTGTTTGGGACCCTCGAGGACTGGAGTTTGACATGCATGCTCTAGAAGGAGCACCGCTGTGGGTGGGAGGTGGATTTGCTTTGCATCAAATGGTTTGGAGCAAGGTTTATTGTATGTATTATCATAATAACAATGCAATGCTTAACTTTTATTTCAGGAGGGATGACTGCAGAACAGAAGTGAATATTGAAGCCATGTGTTCCTTTTCTTGCAAAAGAGAAAATTTGAAGGACAGTTGAAGAGAAGGAAAATTACTACACAGAGACAGATAAGCAATGTGTATATTTCTCATTTACCATTTAGTATTTGTCGTTTTATTGACTCCACACAATCCGGCTGCTACGGGTTTCACATTGAATATTTTCATCTCTACTCTACCCCTTCCTGTGATCTGAACCATGCAAGTTTTCGTTGATTCAATACATCATGAGTAGAGGGTGGCTACAGTATGAAGTAAAGACCCAAGGACCACATCTACTACCATTCATAACAAGAACATGTGCAGTAGCGCACAGCTGCAGTTCTATGTGATTGTTATGAAAGGTTGAGGTGGTTCAATTCTATGAATCTGGAGTGGGATGGATCCTGTTTGCATCATATGGTTTCATCTAGGCCAGTAGATTATATAACTCTCAGTACAGGTTACACATGGCATCAGTATTAGTGATTTAAAGAGGAGGAAAGCTTCAATGTGGAGAACAAAGCCAAGTAATGTTGAAGTTACTCCTTTTACCATTTACTTGGTCAGTCTGTACTGTCTACTCTCCACACAGCTGCTAAGGATCTTCCATTTTAAATACTTTCACCTCCTATTCTGCACTGCTTTGCTGCCCATTATTCAGAGATGCGTTCCAGTCATGTTTAGCACTCTGAATCTCTCTGCAGTCATTGGTTCAGCACATCATGGGTAGAGCATGGCTACAGATACAGCAAGCTATTATTATTTTACCGGCTGATCACCCATAATATTGCATTAAAACATAGAATATCACTTAATTTCCAAAAGATTCAGTGATGCTGATAATGCAGAATCTCACAACATTTCCCATCATAATGCCATAATGCACAAGTGGGAGAAATAATCCTTGCTATATCTGTACATTGTGTGACGTATTACCTCAATGACCAATGAGAGCAAGTACATCTTCTGTATAGAGCGGCTGTGTTATGATGCAGTTATTGATCATCATTGACATAATCACAAGAATCTTATGCAAAGGGAAATTGTCCGCAGCGAAGTGAGATTTCAGCCCCCAAACGTCTGTAATATTAATGCAATGTCTTACTTTTGTTGCAGTGAACACTGAAGAGACGGATCTACTACAACACTGTACAGAATGAGCATACGCTACAAGCAGCAAAATGATCTTGCAGTTGACAGTATGTTGTTCTGGTAATGTGCACAATTATTATTTATGGGCTACACACCACAGTGCTGGACATATTCTGTTAACTTCAACTCTACTCCTAACATGGAGATGTCTTCCTGGTGTTACTGATTCAGTACATCATATGCACAGTGTGGTTATGATATGATGGATTGATTTAATGAACCCACCAACCAATGATGACATCTGCATCATCTTCTGTAAAGTGCAGCTACAGCATGATATTATCAGCATTTGGTGCGGTATAATCAGAGGTATCTATGTGCTTTTGTGCCTGTTTTAAGTCCTCCAGCTTAACGCCCCTACACCTCCCACTACACAGGCATACTTACTTATGCATACACTGACATCTGGCATACCTACACACACCCCAGGGCCACTTCCTTCCCCTGATGTCAGGGAGAGGATGGGCATGCAGAGTGCAGTAAGTCTCCACGTTACTCTGGCCAACAGTCTTGGCCTACCTCCAGCATCTGTCACCCACAACATCTGTTCCCTCCTTGTAAAGTGCTGAACTATCTCACCTGGGTCAGTGCTATAGCTGATCACAGTGCCCGATCAGGATGTCACTGTGACAGGCAGCAGTGCAGATTGACCGGTCAATCAATGCAGTGCCGCAACATATGCACTAAATGAGATTTCCGTGCCCCCAGTCAGGTTACTCCCTGGGCAGTGACCCTGCTCACACCCTCCCCTAGTTCCACCTCTGATCACAATTATCTCTCTTGGAGAGTGTAGCAAATTGGAGTTGGGGGAATCTCACCTCTGCCATGCATGGTCACAATCTGGGCACAGGACCCAAATAGTGGGCAATGTGGCACTTCTTACAGTAGAGAATAAGTAACTTTATTCTTTACTTGTGTATTAAGGACCTTATTTGCATTAAATTCAGTCCACACGGGACCAAGACTTTCTGGCTTACTGAACAAAGTGGAATTGTTTCGTAGAGGGTGGAGAATTGTATTTTATCTGAAATTACCCCCTCTGCACAAAATACAAACAATTATACCCATACAAGTACCTTGTGGAAGTTGTTGCCCTCTATCTTCCTGTGGTCTCTCCCTGTTTCTCACCGTGCCTCCTCCCATTTCCTTGCACCTCTGCGTCTCCGCATATATCCCTATACTCAGAGCCGGCTCCGGTCAGTGACATGGGATGCCCAAATATGAGCATACCCATATATGGGCATCCATGCCACTGACCGGAGCCCGCTCTGTTGCGGATATGGAGAGAGACTGGGAGATTTACATCCCCTTATAATTCATATGGTGCATAGTACCGGCACGTATTGTTTTACCGGTACTGTGTACCTTCCTACTTTCACACTGGTACAGTATATGCTGCAGTGGGACTGAGAGGGATATATTGGTAACACATAGTCATTGTTGGGGGAATTCAATCCATTTTGAAAATAGTAATGAAATGTTTTTTACTTTTCTTTTTTTTCAGTAATGAAGAATGAAACATTTCTGTTAAAATTGAATTGGAGGTGAACTGGATTCATCATCAACTCTGCACCAGTGTGAATTGATGTTCTTTAATGTTCTGATAAGGTACATGCAACATCTCTTCCTCAACCCCTGCACCACTCTCTGCCTCTTGCCTCTCTCTCTCCACCTCCCTGCTAAGCGTATTAACCCATCTAATGTAATCCACATTCCATGTCTCACTTTACTCTTCACTTCTCACGTGCCCTCTGGAATGACTGCTCTCTGACTAACAAGGTCTATTTGTACATGACCTCTTCTGCTCTCATCATCCACCACCTCTCATTCCCCTCACCCCTGTCCTACTCGATACCTCAGCTTAATTGAACTCTCTCCTCTGACATCTACCCTTATCTCTAACCTCTCCTCACTTTCTGCTTAAACTAACTATCTTGTTAACTTTTACAATGCTATCATCTCCTCCTCCTCCCTCCTCCTCCTCCCTCCTCCATCATATATATGCCCCTTCTAGGCTCTGACACACTCATCCCTCTAAGGCCATGATTATCAAGGGCACATGCTTGGTCATCCACAGTGTGTGCGAGCGATGCAGAGCCGCCTCGGACCTCAGTGCAGGGATTGCTGCATACCCCCAGCATCTGTCACCCACAAACAATACACACACTAATACTCCCCACAATACACACTATAATACCTCCTCAATACTAATCTCCCCAATAATATTATAGCTCCAAACACAATATACACAACACCCTTACACAAGATACACAATCTAGTACTCTCCTCTGCACCTCTACACACAATATAATACTCCCACACACACAATATACACACTACCCTCCTACCCCCATAAAATACAACCAATAATACACACACACTTTGTGGATGTTGGGACCAGCTCCCGGCATGCACCAGTGAAAGAGAGAGGCCCGCAGAAGCTCGGAAGAACTCCCTCCATCCGTGCCTTCCTCCGTTTCACATCTTCTCCCTGTCTCTCTCTCTCCCTCCCTTTCCTTGCATCTCCCTGCGTCTTTACGTATACCCAGTCAGTGACGGCTCTGGTCACGTGATGCCTTAATATGGGCTTATCCATATATGTTCATCCACGTCACTAATGTGATGCCCGCACTGTTGCGGAGCTGGTACTTACGACGGGCACTTATTGTTTTATCAGTACTGCGTACCTGACTCTACCGGCCTACTTTCAACACTAGTACAATATGTGCTTCACTACGAGTGAGTGGGGAATATTGGCATCACACAGTCACTGTTGAATATGCCATTCAATCCATTTTGAAAATAGTAATGCAATGTGGTTTTGTTTTGTTTGCTTTTTGCAGTAATGAAGAATGGAAAAGTTATATTAAAATTAAATTGGAGGGGGACTAGATTCAGCATTTCATCATGAACTCTGCACTTGTGAGAATTTAACTTCTTGAATACCCTGACAGGTACACGCAACATTAAGACTATAATCTGCTGTGCAAGCTTTCGTGCTATACCTCCCCCTCAGGTTTTGATTTATACATTTGCTCCCTCAATTCATGTCCTCTAATATTTGAAAGCTCTCTCCTAGCATTTTCTCTTTACCACAGAACGTCATCCCAATGTAACCTCTCTCTTGTTCTTTCTGCTTGCTGTTTCCTCACTCCTCTGTTAAACTTTTCTAATTTCTCTAACTTCCACACTCCTGCTTTTATCCACATGTTCTCCTCTTTCCTTCCCCTACCTTTGCATGTGTCTACACACTGCACCATTTGTACAGACCTCTATTGCAGCTATTTCTGCACTGCTCAATGAAAAGCACTCTTTAATATCCTATTCTCTGTGCCCCCTCTCTCTGCGCCCCCTCTTTTGGCGCCTCCTCTCTCTGCGCCCCCTCTCTCTGCGCCTATCTGTCTCATTCTCTCTACGTCCCTCTCTCTCTACATAGAGCTATCTCTGTCTCTCTCTACACCTATCTCTGTGTCTCCTTCTATGTTTGCTGATGTGTGGGATATCTCTTATAATCTTGAACCTGCTCATATACACATCGGGCCTCCCTGCCTCTGCCTCCCTGCTAAGAGTGTTAACCTATCTAATGTAATCCACATTCCTTTCCTTACTTTTCTCTTCCCTTCTCCTATGCCATCTGGAATGCCCGTTCTCTGACTAACAAGGCTCTAGTTGTACATGACCTCTTCTGCTCTCATCATTCACAATCAGTCATTCCCCTCACCCCATCTTACCTGTCCCACTGATTTTCCTCTGCTTAATTAAACTCTCCTCTGACATCTACTCTAACCTCTCTCTCTCTTTCCGCTTAAACTAACAATCTTATTAACTCTTACAATGCTATCCTCCTATCTATATGCCCCCTCTAGGCTCTGACACACTTGTCCCTCTAGCCCACACCCTTGGCTAAATTCCCAAACATGTTCATCACACTTCCACTCGCTGTTCTTAATGCCTATGAAGGAAATCACACAATTGATATTTGATTTTTCTACAGTAAAAATGTCTCCAGTCCTGTATAAAGCTGCTCTCTGGGGCCAAACCACACTACTTTTTTTTCACATTCATCAACACTCAAATTTAATTTACGCTGTCTTTTTTTCCCTGTATTTGACTCCCTCCACTAACCTTCTCCTCACACTTGCCATCCTTCCTTCACTTCTCCTCAAGCATTTGACTACTTCAGAGGCAAGGTGGATGCCACCCACAAGGAGATTCCTTCTGTCCCTTCCCCCTTCTCTCCTTCTACCTAATTCTCCTTCTGCATTTGACTCCTTTTCTTCTCTTACAGAGCTGGAAGCTAATCATCTTCTCTTCTCCCTCTACCACATGCCCTCTAGATCGTATCCCCTCACACCTTACTGCATCTCTTAGTCCCCACTCTCACCCACATCTTCAATTCCTCCCTATTCTCTGGCTCTTTACCCTCTTACTTTAAGCCTGTAGTGGTCACCCTTTTCTCAGAAACAACCTACACCCTATGTGCCTTACTAACTACCGCCCTGTATCCCTCCTGCTGTTTGTCTCCTAATTGCTAGAATGTCAACATTCTTAAATCACATGCCCTCCTGGATCCTTTACAACCTGCCTTTCGTACAGCTCGTTCTACAGACTGTGCTTAAAGCAAATTCCCAAGGTCACTTTTCCCTACTAAACCTACTTGATCTATCTGCTGCGTTTGATGCTCTCAATCACTCTCCTCCTTCATATTCTAAACTCTCTCTTGGTATCCGTAACACAGTTCTATCCTGGTTTTCATCATAACTTTCCTGTCACACATTCTCCATCTCTGTTGCTAACATGTCTTTGTCTTCTATTGATCTGTCTGTGGGTATACATCAGGGCTCTGTTCTGAGATCTCTCTTTCTCTCTACATACTATCATTTGGTGACCTCATCAACTCTTTGTGACAATCCTATAAATAACAAATACAAATATCAGGTCATGGGAATAAGTGATTTGGACATAAAAGTAACATTTCGGAAGTGTGGACAACTAATACATCTTGTAGATTGCCTTTACAGTGTGATGTCATTGATTCAGTAGATTGTGTGCAGACCAGGACTGCAGTACAGTGTCACTCACATGGATGACTTGCGTGGTAGAAGCTCAAGAACAAGGATGTCAAACTCCAGTCCTCGAGGGCAGCAAACAGGCCAGGTTTTCAGGATATCCCTACTGAAAACCTGGCCTGTTTGGGACCCTCGAGGACTGGAGTTTGACATGCATGCTCTAGAAGGAGCACCGCTGTGGGTGGGAGGTGGATTTGCTTTGCATCAAATGGTTTGGAGCAAGGTTTATTGTATGTATTATCATAATAACAATGCAATGCTTAACTTTTATTTCAGGAGGGATGACTGCAGAACAGAAGTGAATATTGAAGCCATGTGTTCCTTTTCTTGCAAAAGAGAAAATTTGAAGGACAGTTGAAGAGAAGGAAAATTACTACACCGAGACAGATAAGCAATGTGTATATTTCTCATTTACCATTTAGTATTTGTCGTTTTATTGACTCCACACAATCCGGCTGCTACGGGTTTCACATTGAATATTTTCATCTCTACTCTACCCCTTCCTGTGATCTGAACCATGCAAGTTTTCGTTGATTCAATACATCATGAGTAGAGGGTGGCTACAGTATGAAGTAAAGACCCAAGGACCACATCTACTACCATTCATAACAAGAACATGTGCAGTAGCGCACAGCTGCAGTTCTATGTGATTGTTATGAAAGGTTGAGGTGGTTCAATTCTATGAATCTGGAGTGGGATGGATCCTGTTTGCATCATATGGTTTCATCTAGGCCAGTAGATTATATAACTCTCAGTACAGGTTACACATGGCATCAGTATTAGTGATTTAAAGAGGAGGAAAGCTTCAATGTGGAGAACAAAGCCAAGTAATGTTGAAGTTACTCCTTTTACCATTTACTTGGTCAGTCTGTACTGTCTACTCTCCACACAGCTGCTAAGGATCTTCCATTTTAAATACTTTCACCTCCTATTCTGCACTGCTTTGCTGCCCATTATTCAGAGATGCGTTCCAGTCATGTTTAGCACTCTGAATCTCTCTGCAGTCATTGGTTCAGCACATCATGGGTAGAGCATGGCTACAGATACAGCAAGCTATTATTATTTTACCGGCTGATCACCCATAATATTGCATTAAAACATAGAATATCACTTAATTTCCAAAAGATTCAGTGATGCTGATAATGCAGAATCTCACAACATTTCCCATCATAATGCCATAATGCACAAGTGGGAGAAATAATCCTTGCTATATCTGTACATTGTGTGACGTATTACCTCCATGACCAATGAGAGCAAGTACATCTTCTGTATAGAGCGGCTGTGTTATGATGCAGTTATTGATAATCATTGACATAATCACAAGAATCTTATGCAAAGGGAATTGTCAGCAGCGAAGTGAGATTTCAGCCCCCAAACGTCTGTAATATTAATGCAATGTCTTACTTTTGTTGCAGTGAACACTGAAGAGATGGATCTACTACAACACTGTACAGGATGAGCATACGCTACAAGCAGCAAAATGATCTTGCAGTTGACAGTATGTTCTGGTAATGTGCACAATTATTATTTATGGGCTACACACCACAGTGCTGGACATATTCTGTTAACTTCAACTCTACTCCTAACATGGAGATGTCTTCCTGGTGTTACTGATTCAGTACATCATATGCACAGTGTGGTTATGATATGATGGATTGATTTAATGAACCCACCAACCAATGATGACATCTGCATCATCTTCTGTAAAGTGCAGCTACAGCATGATATTATCAGCATTTGGTGCGGTATAATCAGAGGTATCTATGTGCTTTTGTGCCTGTTTTAAGTCCTCCAGCTTAACGCCCCTACACCTCCCACTACACAGGCATACTTACTTATGCATACACTGACATCTGGCATACCTACACACACCCCAGGGCCACTTCCTTCCCCTGATGTCAGGGAGAGGATGGGCATGCAGAGTGCAGTAAGTCTCCACGTTACTCTGGCCAACAGTCTTGGCCTACCTCCAGCATCTGTCACCCACAACATCTGTTCCCTCCTTGTAAAGTGCTGAACTATCTCACCTGGGTCAGTGCTATAGCTGATCACAGTGCCCGATCAGGATGTCACTGTGACAGGCAGCAGTGCAGATTGACCGGTCAATCAATGCAGTGCCGCAACATATGCACTAAATGAGATTTCCGTGCCCCCAGTCAGGTTACTCCCTGGGCAGTGACCCTGCTCACACCCTCCCCTAGTTCCACCTCTGATCACAATTATCTCTCTTGGAGAGTGTAGCAAATTGGAGTTGGGGGAATCTCACCTCTGCCATGCATGGTCACAATCTGGGCACAGGACCCAAATAGTGGGCAATGTGGCACTTCTTACAGTAGAGAATAAGTAACTTTATTCTTTACTTGTGTATTAAGGACCTTATTTGCATTAAATTCAGTCCACACGGGACCAAGACTTTCTGGCTTACTGAACAAAGTGGAATTGTTTCGTAGAGGGTGGAGAATTGTATTTTATCTGAAATTACCCCCTCTGCACAAAATACAAACAATTATACCCATACAAGTACCTTGTGAAAGTTGTTGCCCTCTATCTTCCTGTGGTCTCTCCCTGTTTCTCACCGTGCCTCCTCCCATTTCCTTGCACCTCTGCGTCTCCGCATATATCCCTATACTCAGAGCCGGCTCCGGTCAGTGACATGGGATGCCCAAATATGAGCATACCCATATATGGGCATCCATGCCACTGACCGGAGCCCGCTCTGTTGCGGATATGGAGAGAGACTGGGAGATTTACATCCCCTTATAATTCATATGGTGCATAGTACCGGCACATATTGTTTTACCGGTACTGTGTACCTTCCTACTTTCACACTGGTACAGTATATGCTGCAGTGGGACTGAGAGGGATATATTGGTAACACATAGTCATTGTTGGGGGAATTCAATCCATTTTGAAAATAGTAATAAAATGTTTTTTACTTTTCTTTTTTTTCAGTAATGAAGAATGAAACATTTCTGTTAAAATTGAATTGGAGGTGAACTGGATTCATCATCAACTCTGCACCAGTGTGAATTGATGTTCTTTAATGTTCTGATAAGGTACATGCAACATCTCTTCCTCAACCCCTGCACCACTCTCTGCCTCTTGCCTCTCTCTCTCCACCTCCCTGCTAAGCGTATTAACCCATCTAATGTAATCCACATTCCATGTCTCACTTTACTCTTCACTTCTCACGTGCCCTCTGGAATGACTGCTCTCTGACTAACAAGGTCTATTTGTACATGACCTCTTCTGCTCTCATCATCCACCACCTCTCATTCCCCTCACCCCTGTCCTACTCGATACCTCAGCTTAATTGAACTCTCTCCTCTGACATCTACCCTTATCTCTAACCTCTCCTCACTTTCTGCTTAAACTAACTATCTTGTTAACTTTTACAATGCTATCATCTCCTCCTCCTCCCTCCTCCTCCTCCCTCCTCCATCATATATATGCCCCTTCTAGGCTCTGACACACTCATCCCTCTAAGGCCATGATTATCATGGGCACATGCTTGGTCATCCACAGTGTGTGCGAGCGATGCAGAGCCGCCTCGGACCTCAGTGCAGGGATTGCTGCATACCCCCAGCATCTGTCACCCACAAACAATACACACACTAATACTCCCCACAATACACACTATAATACCTCCTCAATACTAATCTCCCCAATAATATTATAGCTCCAAACACAATATACACAACACCCTTACACAAGATACACAATCTAGTACTCTCCTCTGCACCTCTACACACAATATAATACTCCCACACACACAATATACACACTACCCTCCTACCCCCATAAAATACAACCAATAATACACACACACTTTGTGGATGTTGGGACCAGCTCCCGGCATGCACCAGTGAAAGAGAGAGGCCCGCAGAAGCTCGGAAGAACTCCCTCCATCCGTGCCTTCCTCCGTTTCACATCTTCTCCCTGTCTCTCTCCCTCCCTTTCCTTGCATCTCCCTGCGTCTTTACGTATACCCAGTCAGTGACGGCTCTGGTCACGTGATGCCTTAATATGGGCTTATCCATATATGTTCATCCACATCACTAATGTGATGCCCGCACTGTTGCGGAGCTGGTACTTACGACGGGCACTTATTGTTTTATCAGTACTGCGTACCTGACTCTACCGGCCTACTTTCAACACTAGTACAATATGTGCTTCACTACGAGTGAGTGGGGAATATTGGCATCACACAGTCACTGTTGAATATGCCATTCAATCCATTTTGAAAATAGTAATGCAATGTGGTTTTGTTTTGTTTGCTTTTTGCAGTAATGAAGAATGGAAAAGTTATATTAAAATTAAATTGGAGGGGGACTAGATTCAGCATTTCATCATGAACTCTGCACTTGTGAGAATTTAACTTCTTGAATACCCTGACAGGTACACGCAACATTAAGACTATAATCTGCTGTGCAAGCTTTCGTGCTATACCTCCCCCTCAGGTTTTGATTTATACATTTGCTCCCTCAATTCATGTCCTCTAATATTTGAAAGCTCTCTCCTAGCATTTTCTCTTTACCACAGAACGTCATCCCAATGTAACCTCTCTCTTGTTCTTTCTGCTTGCTGTTTCCTCACTCCTCTGTTAAACTTTTCTAATTTCTCTAACTTCCACACTCCTGCTTTTATCCACATGTTCTCCTCTTTCCTTCCCCTACCTTTGCATGTGTCTACACACTGCACCATTTGTACAGACCTCTATTGCAGCTATTTCTGCACTGCTCAATGAAAAGCACTCTTTAATATCCTATTCTCTGTGCCCCCTCTCTCTGCGCCCCCTCTTTTGGCGCCTCCTCTCTCTGCGCCCCCTCTCTCTGCGCCTATCTGTCTCATTCTCTCTACGTCCCTCTCTCTCTACATAGAGCTATCTCTGTCTCTCTCTACACCTATCTCTGTGTCTCCTTCTATGTTTGCTGATGTGTGGGATATCTCTTATAATCTTGAACCTGCTCATATACACATCGGGCCTCCCTGCCTCTGCCTCCCTGCTAAGAGTGTTAACCTATCTAATGTAATCCACATTCCTTTCCTTACTTTTCTCTTCCCTTCTCCTATGCCATCTGGAATGCCCGTTCTCTGACTAACAAGGCTCTAGTTGTACATGACCTCTTCTGCTCTCATCATTCACAATCAGTCATTCCCCTCACCCCATCTTACCTGTCCCACTGATTTTCCTCTGCTTAATTAAACTCTCCTCTGACATCTACTCTAACCTCTCTCTCTCTTTCCGCTTAAACTAACAATCTTATTAACTCTTACAATGCTATCCTCCTATCTATATGCCCCCTCTAGGCTCTGACACACTTGTCCCTCTAGCCCACACCCTTGGCTAAATTCCCAAACCTGTTCATCACACTTCCACTCGCTGTTCTTAATGCCTATGAAGGAAATCACACAATTGATATTTGATTTTTCTACAGTAAAAATGTCTCCAGTCCTGTATAAAGCTGCTCTCTGGGGCCAAACCACACTACTTTTTTTTCACATTCATCAACACTCAAATTTAATTTACGCTGTCTTTTTTTCCCTGTATTTGACTCCCTCCACTAACCTTCTCCTCACACTTGCCATCCTTCCTTCACTTCTCCTCAAGCATTTGACTACTTCAGAGGCAAGGTGGATGCCACCCACAAGGAGATTCCTTCTGTCCCTTCCCCCTTCTCTCCTTCTACCTAATTCTCCTTCTGCATTTGACTCCTTTTCTTCTCTTACAGAGCTGGAAGCTAATCATCTTCTCTTCTCCCTCTACCACATGCCCTCTAGATCGTATCCCCTCACACCTTACTGCATCTCTTAGTCCCCACTCTCACCCACATCTTCAATTCCTCCCTATTCTCTGGCTCTTTACCCTCTTACTTTAAGCCTGTAGTGGTCACCCTTTTCTCAGAAACAACCTACACCCTATGTGCCTTACTAACTACCGCCCTGTATCCCTCCTGCTGTTTGTCTCCTAATTGCTAGAATGTCAACATTCTTAAATCACATTCCCTCCTGGATCCTTTACAACCTGCCTTTCGTACAGCTCGTTCTACAGACTGTGCTTAAAGCAAATTCCCAAGGTCACTTTTCCCTACTAATCCTACTTGATCTATCTGCTGCGTTTGATGCTCTCAATCACTCTCCTCCTTCATATTCTAAACTCTCTCTTGGTATCCGTAACACAGTTCTATCCTGGTTTTCATCATAACTTTCCTGTCACACATTCTCCATCTCTGTTGCTAACATGTCTTCGTCTTCTATTGATCTGTCTGTGGGTATACATCAGGGCTCTGTTCTGAGATCTCTCTTTCTCTCTACATACTATCATTTGGTGACCTCATCAACTCTTTGTGACAATCCTATAAATAACAAATACAAATATCAGGTCATGGGAATAAGTGATTTGGACATAAAAGTAACATTTCGGAAGTGTGGACAACTAATACATCTTGTAGATTGCCTTTACAGTGTGATGTCATTGATTCAGTAGATTGTGTGCAGACCAGGACTGCAGTACAGTGTCACTCACATGGATGACTTGCGTGGTAGAAGCTCAAGAACAAGGATGTCAAACTCCAGTCCTCGAGGGCAGCAAACAGGCCAGGTTTTCAGGATATCCCTACTGAAAACCTGGCCTGTTTGGGACCCTCGAGGACTGGAGTTTGACATGCATGCTCTAGAAGGAGCACCGCTGTGGGTGGGAGGTGGATTTGCTTTGCATCAAATGGTTTGGAGCAAGGTTTATTGAATGTATTATCATAATAACAATGCAATGCTTAACTTTTATTTCAGGAGGGATGACTGCAGAACAGAAGTGAATATTGAAGCCATGTGTTCCTTTTCTTGCAAAAGAGAAAATTTGAAGGACAGTTGAAGAGAAGGAAAATTACTACACCGAGACAGATAAGCAATGTGTATATTTCTCATTTACCATTTAGTATTTGTCGTTTTATTGACTCCACACAATCCGGCTGCTACGGGTTTCACATTGAATATTTTCATCTCTACTCTACCCCTTCCTGTGATCTGAACCATGCAAGTTTTCGTTGATTCAATACATCATGAGTAGAGGGTGGCTACAGTATGAAGTAAAGACCCAAGGACCACATCTACTACCATTCATAACAAGAACATGTGCAGTAGCGCACAGCTGCAGTTCTATGTGATTGTTATGAAAGGTTGAGGTGGTTCAATTCTATGAATCTGGAGTGGGATGGATCCTGTTTGCATCATATGGTTTC
Organism: Ascaphus truei; assembly: GCF_040206685.1. NCBI lineage: Eukaryota > Metazoa > Chordata > Amphibia > Anura > Ascaphidae > Ascaphus > Ascaphus truei. The sequence continues at coordinate 60,107 of NW_027456914.1, forward strand.
ATCTAGGCCAGTAGATTATATAACTCTCAGTACAGGTTACACATGGCATCAGTATTAGTGATTTAAAGAGGAGGAAAGCTTCAATGTGGAGAACAAAGCCAAGTAATGTTGAAGTTACTCCTTTTACCATTTACTTGGTCAGTCTGTACTGTCTACTCTCCACACAGCTGCTAAGGATCTTCCATTTTAAATACTTTCACCTCCTATTCTGCACTGCTTTGCTGCCCATTATTCAGAGATGCGTTCCAGTCATGTTTAGCACTCTGAATCTCTCTGCAGTCATTGGTTCAGCACATCATGGGTAGAGCATGGCTACAGATACAGCAAGCTATTATTATTTTACCGGCTGATCACCCATAATATTGCATTAAAACATAGAATATCACTTAATTTCCAAAAGATTCAGTGATGCTGATAATGCAGAATCTCACAACATTTCCCATCATAATGCCATAATGCACAAGTGGGAGAAATAATCCTTGCTATATCTGTACATTGTGTGACGTATTACCTCCATGACCAATGAGAGCAAGTACATCTTCTGTATAGAGCGGCTGTGTTATGATGCAGTTATTGATCATCATTGACATAATCACAAGAATCTTATGCAAAGGGAAATTGTCCGCAGCGAAGTGAGATTTCAGCCCCCAAACGTCTGTAATATTAATGCAATGTCTTACTTTTGTTGCAGTGAACACTGAAGAGACGGATCTACTACAACACTGTACAGGATGAGCATACGCTACAAGCAGCAAAATGATCTTGCAGTTGACAGTATGTTGTTCTGGTAATGTGCACAATTATTATTTATGGGCTACACACCACAGTGCTGGACATATTCTGTTAACTTCAACTCTACTCCTAACATGGAGATGTCTTCCTGGTGTTACTGATTCAGTACATCATATGCACAGTGTGGTTATGATATGATGGATTGATTTAATGAACCCACCAACCAATGATGACATCTGCATCATCTTCTGTAAAGTGCAGCTACAGCATGATATTATCAGCATTTGGTGCGGTATAATCAGAGGTATCTATGTGCTTTTGTGCCTGTTTTAAGTCCTCCAGCTTAACGCCCCTACACCTCCCACTACACAGGCATACTTACTTATGCATACACTGACATCTGGCATACCTACACACACCCCAGGGCCACTTCCTTCCCCTGATGTCAGGGAGAGGATGGGCATGCAGAGTGCAGTAAGTCTCCACGTTACTCTGGCCAACAGTCTTGGCCTACCCCCAGCATCTGTCACCCACAACATCTGTTCCCTCCTTGTAAAGTGCTGAACTATCTCACCTGGGTCAGTGCTATAGCTGATCACAGTGCCCGATCAGGATGTCACTGTGACAGGCAGCAGTGCAGATTGACCGGTCAATCAATGCAGTGCCGCAACATATGCACTAAATGAGATTTCCGTGCCCCCAGTCAGGTTACTCCCTGGGCAGTGACCCTGCTCACACCCTCCCCTAGTTCCACCTCTGATCACAATTATCTCTCTTGGAGAGTGTAGCAAATTGGAGTTGGGGGAATCTCACCTCTGCCATGCATGGTCACAATCTGGGCACAGGACCCAAATAGTGGGCAATGTGGCACTTCTTACAGTAGAGAATAAGTAACTTTATTCTTTACTTGTGTATTAAGGACCTTATTTGCATTAAATTCAGTCCACATGGGACCAAGACTTTCTGGCTTACTGAACAAAGTGGAATTGTTTCGTAGAGGGTGGAGAATTGTATTTTATCTGAAATTACCCCCTCTGCACAAAATACAAACAATTATACCCATACAAGTACCTTGTGGAAGTTGTTGCCCTCTATCTTCCTGTGGTCTCTCCCTGTTTCTCACCGTGCCTCCTCCCATTTCCTTGCACCTCTGCGTCTCCGCATATATCCCTATACTCAGAGCCGGCTCCGGTCAGTGACATGGGATGCCCAAATATGAGCATACCCATATATGGGCATCCATGCCACTGACCGGAGCCCGCTCTGTTGCGGATATGGAGAGAGACTGGGAGATTTACATCCCCTTATAATTCATATGGTGCATAGTACCGGCACGTATTGTTTTACCGGTACTGTGTACCTTCCTACTTTCACACTGGTACAGTATATGCTGCAGTGGGACTGAGAGGGATATATTGGTAACACATAGTCATTGTTGGGGGAATTCAATCCATTTTGAAAATAGTAATGAAATGTTTTTTACTTTTCTTTTTTTTCAGTAATGAAGAATTAAACATTTCTGTTAAAATTGAATTGGAGGTGAACTGGATTCATCATCAACTCTGCACCAGTGTGAATTGATGTTCTTTAATGTTCTGATAAGGTACATGCAACATCTCTTCCTCAACCCCTGCACCACTCTCTGCCTCTTGCCTCTCTCTCTCCACCTCCCTGCTAAGCGTATTAACCCATCTAATGTAATCCACATTCCATGTCTCACTTTACTCTTCACTTCTCACGTGCCCTCTGGAATGACTGCTCTCTGACTAACAAGGTCTATTTGTACATGACCTCTTCTGCTCTCATCATCCACCACCTCTCATTCCCCTCACCCCTGTCCTACTCGATACCTCAGCTTAATTGAACTCTCTCCTCTGACATCTACCCTTATCTCTAACCTCTCCTCACTTTCTGCTTAAACTAACTATCTTGTTAACTTTTACAATGCTATCATCTCCTCCTCCTCCCTCCTCCTCCTCCCTCCTCCATCATATATATGCCCCTTCTAGGCTCTGACACACTCATCCCTCTAAGGCCATGATTATCATGGGCACATGCTTGGTCATCCACAGTGTGTGCGAGCGATGCAGAGCCGCCTCGGACCTCAGTGCAGGGATTGCTGCATACCCCCAGCATCTGTCACCCACAAACAATACACACACTAATACTCCCCACAATACACACTATAATACCTCCTCAATACTAATCTCCCCAATAATATTATAGCTCCAAACACAATATACACAACACCCTTACACAAGATACACAATCTAGTACTCTCCTCTGCACCTCTACACACAATATAATACTCCCACACACACAATATACACACTACCCTCCTACCCCCATAAAATACAACCAATAATACACACACACTTTGTGGATGTTGGGACCAGCTCCCGGCATGCACCAGTGAAAGAGAGAGGCCCGCAGAAGCTCGGAAGAACTCCCTCCATCCGTGCCTTCCTCCGTTTCACATCTTCTCCCTGTCTCTCTCCCTCCCTTTCCTTGCATCTCCCTGCGTCTTTACGTATACCCAGTCAGTGACGGCTCTGGTCACGTGATGCCTTAATATGGGCTTATCCATATATGTTCATCCACGTCACTAATGTGATGCCCGCACTGTTGCGGAGCTGGTACTTACGACGGGCACTTATTGTTTTATCAGTACTGCGTACCTGACTCTACCGGCCTACTTTCAACACTAGTACAATATGTGCTTCACTACGAGTGAGTGGGGAATATTGGCATCACACAGTCACTGTTGAATATGCCATTCAATCCATTTTGAAAATAGTAATGCAATGTGGTTTTGTTTTGTTTGCTTTTTGCAGTAATGAAGAATGGAAAAGTTATATTAAAATTAAATTGGAGGGGGACTAGATTCAGCATTTCATCATGAACTCTGCACTTGTGAGAATTTAACTTCTTGAATACCCTGACAGGTACACGCAACATTAAGACTATAATCTGCTGTGCGAGCTTTCGTGCTATACCTCCCCCTCAGGTTTTGATTTATACATTTGCTCCCTCAATTCATGTCCTCTAATATTTGAAAGCTCTCTCCTAGCATTTTCTCTTTACCACAGAACGTCATCCCAATGTAACCTCTCTCTTGTTCTTTCTGCTTGCTGTTTCCTCACTCCTCTGTTAAACTTTTCTAATTTCTCTAACTTCCACACTCCTGCTTTTATCCACATGTTCTCCTCTTTCCTTCCCCTACCTTTGCATGTGTCTACACACTGCACCATTTGTACAGACCTCTATTGCAGCTATTTCTGCACTGCTCAACGAAAAGCACTCTTTAATATCCTATTCTCTGTGCCCCCTCTCTCTGCGCCCCCTCTTTTGGCGCCTCCTCTCTCTGCGCCCCCTCTCTCTGCGCCTATCTGTCTCATTCTCTCTACGTCCCTCTCTCTCTACATAGAGCTATCTCTGTCTCTCTCTACACCTATCTCTGTGTCTCCTTCTATGTTTGCTGATGTGTGGGATATCTCTTATAATCTTGAACCTGCTCATATACACATCGGGCCTCCCTGCCTCTGCCTCCCTGCTAAGAGTGTTAACCTATCTAATGTAATCCACATTCCTTTCCTTACTTTTCTCTTCCCTTCTCCTATGCCATCTGGAATGTCCGTTCTCTGACTAACAAGGCTCTAGTTGTACATGACCTCTTCTGCTCTCATCATTCACAATCAGTCATTCCCCTCACCCCATCTTACCTGTCCCACTGATTTGCCTCTGCTTAATTAAACTCTCCTCTGACATCTACTCTAACCTCTCTCTCTCTTTCCGCTTAAACTAACAATCTTATTAACTCTTACAATGCTATCCTCCTATCTATATGCCCCCTCTAGGCTCTGACACACTTGTCCCTCTAGCCCACACCCTTGGCTAAATTCCCAAACATGTTCATCACACTTCCACTCGCTGTTCTTAATGCCTATGAAGGAAATCACACAATTGATATTTGATTTTTCTACAGTAAAAATGTCTCCAGTCCTGTATAAAGCTGCTCTCTGGGGCCAAACCACACTACTTTTTTTTCACATTCATCAACACTCAAATTTAATTTACGCTGTCTTTTTTTCCCTGTATTTGACTCCCTCCACTAACCTTCTCCTCACACTTGCCATCCTTCCTTCACTTCTCCTCAAGCATTTGACTACTTCAGAGGCAAGGTGGATGCCACCCACAAGGAGATTCCTTCTGTCCCTTCCCCCTTCTCTCCTTCTACCTAATTCTCCTTCTGCATTTGACTCCTTTTCTTCTCTTACAGAGCTGGAAGCTAATCATCTTCTCTTCTCCCTCTACCACATGCCCTCTAGATCGTATCCCCTCACACCTTACTGCATCTCTTAGTCCCCACTCTCACCCACATCTTCAATTCCTCCCTATTCTCTGGCTCTTTACCCTCTTACTTTAAGCCTGTAGTGGTCACCCTTTTCTCAGAAACAACCTACACCCTATGTGCCTTACTAACTACCGCCCTGTATCCCTCCTGCTGTTTGTCTCCTAATTGCTAGAATGTCAACATTCTTAAATCACATTCCCTCCTGGATCCTTTACAACCTGCCTTTCGTACAGCTCGTTCTACAGACTGTGCTTAAAGCAAATTCCCAAGGTCACTTTTCCCTACTAATCCTACTTGATCTATCTGCTGCGTTTGATGCTCTCAATCACTCTCCTCCTTCATATTCTAAACTCTCTCTTGGTATCCGTAACACAGTTCTATCCTGGTTTTCATCATAACTTTCCTGTCACACATTCTCCATCTCTGTTGCTAACATGTCTTCGTCTTCTATTGATCTGTCTGTGGGTATACATCAGGGCTCTGTTCTGAGATCTCTCTTTCTCTCTACATACTATCATTTGGTGACCTCATCAACTCTTTGTGACAATCCTATAAATAACAAATACAAATATCAGGTCATGGGAATAAGTGATTTGGACATAAAAGTAACATTTCGGAAGTGTGGACAACTAATACATCTTGTAGATTGCCTTTACAGTGTGATGTCATTGATTCAGTAGATTGTGTGCAGACCAGGACTGCAGTACAGTGTCACTCACATGGATGACTTGCGTGGTAGAAGCTCAAGAACAAGGATGTCAAACTCCAGTCCTCGAGGGCAGCAAACAGGCCAGGTTTTCAGGATATCCCTACTGAAAACCTGGCCTGTTTGGGACCCTCGAGGACTGGAGTTTGACATGCATGCTCTAGAAGGAGCACAGCTGTGGGTGGGAGGTGGATTTGCTTTGCATCAAATGGTTTGGAGCAAGGTTTATTGTATGTATTATCATAATAACAATGCAATGCTTAACTTTTATTTCAGGAGGGATGACTGCAGAACAGAAGTGAATATTGAAGCCATGTGTTCCTTTTCTTGCAAAAGAGAAAATTTGAAGGACAGTTGAAGAGAAGGAAAATTACTACACAGAGACAGATAAGCAATGTGTATATTTCTCATTTACCATTTAGTATTTGTCGTTTTATTGACTCCACACAATCCGGCTGCTACGGGTTTCACATTGAATATTTTCATCTCTACTCTACCCCTTCCTGTGATCTGAACCATGCAAGTTTTCGTTGATTCAATACATCATGAGTAGAGGGTGGCTACAGTATGAAGTAAAGACCCAAGGACCACATCTACTACCATTCATAACAAGAACATGTGCAGTAGCGCACAGCTGCAGTTCTATGTGATTGTTATGAAAGGTTGAGGTGGTTCAATTCTATGAATCTGGAGTGGGATGGATCCTGTTTGCATCATATGGTTTCATCTAGGCCAGTAGATTATATAACTCTCAGTACAGGTTACACATGGCATCAGTATTAGTGATTTAAAGAGGAGGAAAGCTTCAATGTGGAGAACAAAGCCAAGTAATGTTGAAGTTACTCCTTTTACCATTTACTTGGTCAGTCTGTACTGTCTACTCTCCACACAGCTGCTAAGGATCTTCCATTTTAAATACTTTCACCTCCTATTCTGCACTGCTTTGCTGCCCATTATTCAGAGATGCGTTCCAGTCATGTTTAGCACTCTGAATCTCTCTGCAGTCATTGGTTCAGCACATCATGGGTAGAGCATGGCTACAGATACAGCAAGCTATTATTATTTTACCGGCTGATCACCCATAATATTGCATTAAAACATAGAATATCACTTAATTTCCAAAAGATTCAGTGATGCTGATAATGCAGAATCTCACAACATTTCCCATCATAATGCCATAATGCACAAGTGGGAGAAATAATCCTTGCTATATCTGTACATTGTGTGACGTATTACCTCAATGACCAATGAGAGCAAGTACATCTTCTGTATAGAGCGGCTGTGTTATGATGCAGTTATTGATCATCATTGACATAATCACAAGAATCTTATGCAAAGGGAAATTGTCCGCAGCGAAGTGAGATTTCAGCCCCCAAACGTCTGTAATATTAATGCAATGTCTTACTTTTGTTGCAGTGAACACTGAAGAGACGGATCTACTACAACACTGTACAGGATGAGCATACGCTACAAGCAGCAAAATGATCTTGCAGTTGACAGTATGTTGTTCTGGTAATGTGCACAATTATTATTTATGGGCTACACACCACAGTGCTGGACATATTCTGTTAACTTCAACTCTACTCCTAACATGGAGATGTCTTCCTGGTGTTACTGATTCAGTACATCATATGCACAGTGTGGTTATGATATGATGGATTGATTTAATGAACCCACCAACCAATGATGACATCTGCATCATCTTCTGTAAAGTGCAGCTACAGCATGATATTATCAGCATTTGGTGCGGTATAATCAGAGGTATCTATGTGCTTTTGTGCCTGTTTTAAGTCCTCCAGCTTAACGCCCCTACACCTCCCACTATACAGGCATACTTACTTATGCATACACTGACATCTGGCATACCTACACACACCCCAGGGCCACTTCCTTCCCCTGATGTCAGGGAGAGGATGGGCATGCAGAGTGCAGTAAGTCTCCACGTTACTCTGGCCAACAGTCTTGGCCTACCCCCAGCATCTGTCACCCACAACATCTGTTCCCTCCTTGTAAAGTGCTGAACTATCTCACCTGGGTCAGTGCTATAGCTGATCACAGTGCCCGATCAGGATGTCACTGTGACAGGCAGCAGTGCAGATTGGCTGGTCAATCAATGCAGTGCCGCAACATATGCACTAAATGAGATTTCCGTGCCCCCAGTCAGGTTACTCCCTGGGCAGTGACCCTGCTCACACCCTCCCCTAGTTCCACCTCTGATCACAATTATCTCTCTTGGAGAGTGTAGCAAATTGGAGTTGGGGGAATCTCACCTCTGCCATGCATGGTCACAATCTGGGCACAGGACCCAAATAGTGGGCAATGTGGCACTTCTTACAGTAGAGAATAAGTAACTTTATTCTTTACTTGTGTATTAAGGACCTTATTTGCATTAAATTCAGTCCACATGGGACCAAGACTTTCTGGCTTACTGAACAAAGTGGAATTGTTTCATAGAGGGTGGAGAATTGTATTTTATCTGAAATTACCCCCTCTGCACAAAATACAAACAATTATACCCATACAAGTACCTTGTGGAAGTTGTTGCCCTCTATCTTCCTGTGGTCTCTCCCTGTTTCTCACCGTGCCTCCTCCCATTTCCTTGCACCTCTGCGTCTCCGCATATATCCCTATACTCAGAGCCGGCTCCGGTCAGTGACATGGGATGCCCAAATATGAGCATACCCATATATGGGCATCCATGCCACTGACCGGAGCCCGCTCTGTTGCGGATATGGAGAGAGACTGGGAGATTTACATCCCCTTATAATTCATATGGTGCATAGTACCGGCACGTATTGTTTTACCGGTACTGTGTACCTTCCTACTTTCACACTGGTACAGTATATGCTGCAGTGGGACTGAGAGGGATATATTGGTAACACATAGTCATTGTTGGGGGAATTCAATCCATTTTGAAAATAGTAATAAAATGTTTTTTACTTTTCTTTTTTTTCAGTAATGAAGAATGAAACATTTCTGTTAAAATTGAATTGGAGGTGAACTGGATTCATCATCAACTCTGCACCAGTGTGAATTGATGTTCTTTAATGTTCTGATAAGGTACATGCAACATCTCTTCCTCAACCCCTGCACCACTCTCTGCCTCTTGCCTCTCTCTCTCCACCTCCCTGCTAAGCGTATTAACCCATCTAATGTAATCCACATTCCATGTCTCACTTTACTCTTCACTTCTCACGTGCCCTCTGGAATGACTGCTCTCTGACTAACAAGGTCTATTTGTACATGACCTCTTCTGCTCTCATCATCCACCACCTCTCATTCCCCTCACCCCTGTCCTACTCGATACCTCAGCTTAATTGAACTCTCTCCTCTGACATCTACCCTTATCTCTAACCTCTCCTCACTTTCTGCTTAAACTAACTATCTTGTTAACTTTTACAATGCTATCATCTCCTCCTCCTCCTCCCTCCTCCATCATATATATGCCCCTTCTAGGCTCTGACACACTCATCCCTCTAAGGCCATGATTATCATGGGCACATGCTTGGTCGTCCACAGTGCGTGCGAGCGATGCAGAGCCGCCTCGGACCTCAGTGCAGGGATTGCTGCATACCCCCAGCATCTGTCACCCACAAACAATACACACACTAATACTCCCCACAATACACACTATAATACCTCCTCAATACTAATCTCCCCAATAATATTATAGCTCCAAACACAATATACACAACACCCTTACACAAGATACACAATCTAGTACTCTCCTCTGCACCTCTACACACAATATAATACTCCCACACACACAATATACACACTACCCTCCTACCCCCATAAAATACAACCAATAATACACACACACTTTGTGGATGTTGGGACCAGCTCCCGGCATGCACCAGTGAAAGAGAGAGGCCCGCAGAAGCTCGGAAGAACTCCCTCCATCCGTGCCTTCCTCCGTTTCACATCTTCTCCCTGTCTCTCTCCCTCCCTTTCCTTGCATCTCCCTGCGTCTTTACGTATACCCAGTCAGTGACGGCTCTGGTCACGTGATGCCTTAATATGGGCTTATCCATATATGTTCATCCACGTCACTAATGTGATGCCCGCACTGTTGCGGAGCTGGTACTTACGACGGGCACTTATTGTTTTATCAGTACTGCGTACCTGACTCTACCGGCCTACTTTCAACACTAGTACAATATGTGCTTCACTACGAGTGAGTGGGGAATATTGGCATCACACAGTCACTGTTGAATATGCCATTCAATCCATTTTGAAAATAGTAATGCAATGTGGTTTTGTTTTGTTTGCTTTTTGCAGTAATGAAGAATGGAAAAGTTATATTAAAATTAAATTGGAGGGGGACTAGATTCAGCATTTCATCATGAACTCTGCACTTGTGAGAATTTAACTTCTTGAATACCCTGACAGGTACACGCAACATTAAGACTATAATCTGCTGTGCAAGCTTTCGTGCTATACCTCCCCCTCAGGTTTTGATTTATACATTTGCTCCCTCAATTCATGTCCTCTAATATTTGAAAGCTCTCTCCTAGCATTTTCTCTTTACCACAGAACGTCATCCCAATGTAACCTCTCTCTTGTTCTTTCTGCTTGCTGTTTCCTCACTCCTCTGTTAAACTTTTCTAATTTCTCTAACTTCCACACTCCTGCTTTTATCCACATGTTCTCCTCTTTCCTTCCCCTACCTTTGCATGTGTCTACACACTGCACCATTTGTACAGACCTCTATTGCAGCTATTTCTGCACTGCTCAATGAAAAGCACTCTTTAATATCCTATTCTCTGTGCCCCCTCTCTCTGCGCCCCCTCTTTTGGCGCCTCCTCTCTCTGCGCCCCCTCTCTCTGCGCCTATCTGTCTCATTCTCTCTACGTCCCTCTCTCTCTACATAGAGCTATCTCTGTCTCTCTCTACACCTATCTCTGTGTCTCCTTCTATGTTTGCTGATGTGTGGGATATCTCTTATAATCTTGAACCTGCTCATATACACATCGGGCCTCCCTGCCTCTGCCTCCCTGCTAAGAGTGTTAACCTATCTAATGTAATCCACATTCCTTTCCTTACTTTTCTCTTCCCTTCTCCTATGCCATCTGGAATGCCCGTTCTCTGACTAACAAGGCTCTAGTTGTACATGACCTCTTCTGCTCTCATCATTCACAATCAGTCATTCCCCTCACCCCATCTTACCTGTCCCACTGATTTTCCTCTGCTTAATTAAACTCTCCTCTGACATCTACTCTAACCTCTCTCTCTCTTTCCGCTTAAACTAACAATCTTATTAACTCTTACAATGCTATCCTCCTATCTATATGCCCCCTCTAGGCTCTGACACACTTGTCCCTCTAGCCCACACCCTTGGCTAAATTCCCAAACATGTTCATCACACTTCCACTCGCTGTTCTTAATGCCTATGAAGGAAATCACACAATTGATATTTGATTTTTCTACAGTAAAAATGTCTCCAGTCCTGTATAAAGCTGCTCTCTGGGGCCAAACCACACTACTTTTTTTTCACATTCATCAACACTCAAATTTAATTTACGCTGTCTTTTTTTCCCTGTATTTGACTCCCTCCACTAACCTTCTCCTCACACTTGCCATCCTTCCTTCACTTCTCCTCAAGCATTTGACTACTTCAGAGGCAAGGTGGATGCCACCCACAAGGAGATTCCTTCTGTCCCTTCCCCCTTCTCTCCTTCTACCTAATTCTCCTTCTGCATTTGACTCCTTTTCTTCTCTTACAGAGCTGGAAGCTAATCATCTTCTCTTCTCCCTCTACCACATGCCCTCTAGATCGTATCCCCTCACACCTTACTGCATCTCTTAGTCCCCACTCTCACCCACATCTTCAATTCCTCCCTATTCTCTGGCTCTTTACCCTCTTACTTTAAGCCTGTAGTGGTCACCCTTTTCTCAGAAACAACCTACACCCTATGTGCCTTACTAACTACCGCCCTGTATCCCTCCTGCTGTTTGTCTCCTAATTGCTAGAATGTCCACATTCTTAAATCACATGCCCTCCTGGATCCTTTACAACCTGCCTTTCGTACAGCTCGTTCTACAGACTGTGCTTAAAGCAAATTCCCAAGGTCACTTTTCCCTACTAATCCTACTTGATCTATCTGCTGCGTTTGATGCTCTCAATCACTCTCCTCCTTCATATTCTAAACTCTCTCTTGGTATCCGTAACACAGTTCTATCCTGGTTTTCATCATAACTTTCCTGTCACACATTCTCCATCTCTGTTGCTAACATGTCTTCGTCTTCTATTGATCTGTCTGTGGGTATACATCAGGGCTCTGTTCTGAGATCTCTCTTTCTCTCTACATACTATCATTTGGTGACCTCATCAACTCTTTGTGACAATCCTATAAATAACAAATACAAATATCAGGTCATGGGAATAAGTGATTTGGACATAAAAGTAACATTTCGGAAGTGTGGACAACTAATACATCTTGTAGATTGCCTTTACAGTGTGATGTCATTGATTCAGTAGATTGTGTGCAGACCAGGACTGCAGTACAGTGTCACTCACATGGATGACTTGCGTGGTAGAAGCTCAAGAACAAGGATGTCAAACTCCAGTCCTCGAGGGCAGCAAACAGGCCAGGTTTTCAGGATATCCCTACTGAAAACCTGGCCTGTTTGGGACCCTCGAGGACTGGAGTTTGACATGCATGCTCTAGAAGGAGCACCGCTGTGGGTGGGAGGTGGATTTGCTTTGCATCAAATGGTTTGGAGCAAGGTTTATTGTATGTATTATCATAATAACAATGCAATGCTTAACTTTTATTTCAGGAGGGATGACTGCAGAACAGAAGTGAATATTGAAGCCATGTGTTCCTTTTCTTGCAAAAGAGAAAATTTGAAGGACAGTTGAAGAGAAGGAAAATTACTACACAGAGACAGATAAGCAATGTGTATATTTCTCATTTACCATTTAGTATTTGTCGTTTTATTGACTCCACACAATCCGGCTGCTACGGGTTTCACATTGAATATTTTCATCTCTACTCTACCCCTTCCTGTGATCTGAACCATGCAAGTTTTCGTTGATTCAATACATCATGAGTAGAGGGTGGCTACAGTATGAAGTAAAGACCCAAGGACCACATCTACTACCATTCATAACAAGAACATGTGCAGTAGCGCACAGCTGCAGTTCTATGTGATTGTTATGAAAGGTTGAGGTGGTTCAATTCTATGAATCTGGAGTGGGATGGATCCTGTTTGCATCATATGGTTTCATCTAGGCCAGTAGATTATATAACTTTCAGTACAGGTTACACATGGCATCAGTATTAGTGATTTAAAGAGGAGGAAAGCTTCAATGTGGAGAACAAAGCCAAGTAATGTTGAAGTTACTCCTTTTACCATTTACTTGGTCAGTCTGTACTGTCTACTCCCCACACAGCTGCTAAGGATCTTCCATTTTAAATACTTTCACCTCCTATTCTGCACTGCTTTGCTGCCCATTATTCAGAGATGCGTTCCAGTCATGTTTACCACTCTGAATCTCTCTGCAGTCATTGGTTCAGCACATCATGGGTAGAGCATGGCTACAGATACAGCAAGCTATTATTATTTTACCGGCTGATCACCCATAATATTGCATTAAAACATAGAATATCACTTAATTTCCAAAAGATTCAGTGATGCTGATAATGCAGAATCTCACAACATTTCCCATCATAATGCCATAATGCACAAGTGGGAGAAATAATCCTTGCTATATCTGTACATTGTGTGACGTATTACCTCCATGACCAATGAGAGCAAGTACATCTTCTGTATAGAGCGGCTGTGTTATGATGCAGTTATTGATCATCATTGACATAATCACAAGAATCTTATGCAAAGGGAAATTGTCCGCAGCGAAGTGAGATTTCAGCCCCCAAACGTCTGTAATATTAATGCAATGTCTTACTTTTGTTGCAGTGAACACTGAAGAGACGGATCTACTACAACACTGTACAGGATGAGCATACGCTACAAGCAGCAAAATGATCTTGCAGTTGACAGTATGTTGTTCTGGTAATGTGCACAATTATTATTTATGGGCTACACACCACAGTGCTGGACATATTCTGTTAACTTCAACTCTACTCCTAACATGGAGATGTCTTCCTGGTGTTACTGATTCAGTACATCATATGCACAGTGTGGTTATGATATGATGGATTGATTTAATGAACCCACCAACCAATGATGACATCTGCATCATCTTCTGTAAAGTGCAGCTACAGCATGATATTATCAGCATTTGGTGCGGTATAATCAGAGGTATCTATGTGCTTTTGTGCCTGTTTTAAGTCCTCCAGCTTAACGCCCCTACACCTCCCACTACACAGGCATACTTACTTATGCATACACTGACATCTGGCATACCTACACACACCCCAGGGCCACTTCCTTCCCCTGATGTCAGGGAGAGGATGGGCATGCAGAGTGCAGTAAGTCTCCACGTTACTCTGGCCAACAGTCTTGGCCTACCTCCAGCATCTGTCACCCACAACATCTGTTCCCTCCTTGTAAAGTGCTGAACTATCTCACCTGGGTCAGTGCTATAGCTGATCACAGTGCCCGATCAGGATGTCACTGTGACAGGCAGCAGTGCAGATTGACCGGTCAATCAATGCAGTGCCGCAACATATGCACTAAATGAGATTTCCGTGCCCCCAGTCAGGTTACTCCCTGGGCAGTGACCCTGCTCACACCCTCCCCTAGTTCCACCTCTGATCACAATTATCTCTCTTGGAGAGTGTAGCAAATTGGAGTTGGGGGAATCTCACCTCTGCCATGCATGGTCACAATCTGGGCACAGGACCCAAATAGTGGGCAATGTCACTTCTTACAGTAGAGAATAAGTAACTTTATTCTTTACTTGTGTATTAAGGACCTTATTTGCATTAAATTCAGTCCACATGGGACCAAGACTTTCTGGCTTACTGAACAAAGTGGAATTGTTTCGTAGAGGGTGGAGAATTGTATTTTATCTGAAATTACCCCCTCTGCACAAAATACAAACAATTATACCCATACAAGTACCTTGTGGAAGTTGTTGCCCTCTATCTTCCTGTGGTCTCTCCCTGTTTCTCACCGTGCCTCCTCCCATTTCCTTGCACCTCTGCGTCTCCGCATATATCCCTATACTCAGAGCCGGCTCCGGTCAGTGACATGGGATGCCCAAATATGAGCATACCCATATATGGGCATCCATGCCACTGACCGGAGCCCGCTCTGTTGCGGATATGGAGAGAGACTGGGAGATTTACATCCCCTTATAATTCATATGGTGCATAGTACCGGCACGTATTGTTTTACCGGTACTGTGTACCTTCCTACTTTCACACTGGTACAGTATATGCTGCAGTGGGACTGAGAGGGATATATTGGTAACACATAGTCATTGTTGGGGGAATTCAATCCATTTTGAAAATAGTAATGAAATGTTTTTTACTTTTCTTTTTTTTCAGTAATGAAGAATGAAACATTTCTGTTAAAATTGAATTGGAGGTGAACTGGATTCATCATCAACTCTGCACCAGTGTGAATTGATGTTCTTTAATGTTCTGATAAGGTACATGCAACATCTCTTCCTCAACCCCTGCACCACTCTCTGCCTCTTGCCTCTCTCTCTCCACCTCCCTGCTAAGCGTATTAACCCATCTAATGTAATCCACATTCCATGTCTCACTTTACTCTTCACTTCTCACGTGCCCTCTGGAATGACTGCTCTCTGACTAACAAGGTCTATTTGTACATGACCTCTTCTGCTCTCATCATCCACCACCTCTCATTCCCCTCACCCCTGTCCTACTCGATACCTCAGCTTAATTGAACTCTCTCCTCTGACATCTACCCTTATCTCTAACCTCTCCTCACTTTCTGCTTAAACTAACTATCTTGTTAACTTTTACAATGCTATCATCTCCTCCTCCTCCCTCCTCCTCCTCCCTCCTCCATCATATATATGCCCCTTCTAGGCTCTGACACACTCATCCCTCTAAGGCCATGATTATCATGGGCACATGCTTGGTCATCCACAGTGTGTGCGAGCGATGCAGAGCCGCCTCGGACCTCAGTGCAGGGATTGCTGCATACCCCCAGCATCTGTCACCCACAAACAATACACACACTAATACTCCCCACAATACACACTATAATACCTCCTCAATACTAATCTCCCCAATAATATTATAGCTCCAAACACAATATACACAACACCCTTACACAAGATACACAATCTAGTACTCTCCTCTGCACCTCTACACACAATATAATACTCCCACACACACAATATACACACTACCCTCCTACCCCCATAAAATACAACCAATAATACACACACACTTTGTGGATGTTGGGACCAGCTCCCGGCATGCACCAGTGAAAGAGAGAGGCCCGCAGAAGCTCGGAAGAACTCCCTCCATCCGTGCCTTCCTCCGTTTCACATCTTCTCCCTGTCTCTCTCCCTCCCTTTCCTTGCATCTCCCTGCGTCTTTACGTATACCCAGTCAGTGACGGCTCTGGTCACGTGATGCCTTAATATGGGCTTATCCATATATGTTCATCCACGTCACTAATGTGATGCCCGCACTGTTGCGGAGCTGGTACTTACGACGGGCACTTATTGTTTTATCAGTACTGCGTACCTGACTCTACCGGCCTACTTTCAACACTAGTACAATATGTGCTTCACTACGAGTGAGTGGGGAATATTGGCATCACACAGTCACTGTTGAATATGCCATTCAATCCATTTTGAAAATAGTAATGCAATGTGGTTTTGTTTTGTTTGCTTTTTGCAGTAATGAAGAATGGAAAAGTTATATTAAAATTAAATTGGAGGGGGACTAGATTCAGCATTTCATCATGAACTCTGCACTTGTGAGAATTTAACTTCTTGAATACCCTGACAGGTACACGCAACATTAAGACTATAATCTGCTGTGCAAGCTTTCGTGCTATACCTCCCCCTCAGGTTTTGATTTATTCATTTGCTCCCTCAATTCATGTCCTCTAATATTTGAAAGCTCTCTCCTAGCATTTTCTCTTTACCACAGAACGTCATCCCAATGTAACCTCTCTCTTGTTCTTTCTGCTTGCTGTTTCCTCACTCCTCTGTTAAACTTTTCTAATTTCTCTAACTTCCACACTCCTGCTTTTATCCACATGTTCTCCTCTTTCCTTCCCCTACCTTTGCATGTGTCTACACACTGCACCATTTGTACAGACCTCTATTGCAGCTATTTCTGCACTGCTCAATGAAAAGCACTCTTTAATATCCTATTCTCTGTGCCCCCTCTCTCTGCGCCCCCTCTTTTGGCGCCTCCTCTCTCTGCGCCCCCTCTCTCTGCGCCTATCTGTCTCATTCTCTCTACGTCCCTCTCTCTCTACATAGAGCTATCTCTGTCTCTCTCTACACCTATCTCTGTGTCTCCTTCTATGTTTGCTGAAGTGTGGGATATCTCTTATAATCTTGAACCTGCTCATATACACATCGGGCCTCCCTGCCTCTGCCTCCCTGCTAAGAGTGTTAACCTATCTAATGTAATCCACATTCCTTTCCTTACTTTTCTCTTCCCTTCTCCTATGCCATCTGGAATGTCCGTTCTCTGACTAACAAGGCTCTAGTTGTACATGACCTCTTCTGCTCTCATCATTCACAATCAGTCATTCCCCTCACCCCATCTTACCTGTCCCACTGATTTGCCTCTGCTTAATTAAACTCTCCTCTGACATCTACTCTAACCTCTCTGCTCTCTCTCTCTTTCCGCTTAAACTAACAATCTTATTAACTCTTACAATGCTATCCTCCTATCTATATGCCCCCTCTAGGCTCTGACACACTTGTCCCTCTAGCCCACACCCTTGGCTAAATTCCCAAACATGTTCATCACACTTCCACTCGCTGTTCTTAATGCCTATGAAGGAAATCACACAATTGATATTTGATTTTTCTACAGTAAAAATGTCTCCAGTCCTGTATAAAGCTGCTCTCTGGGGCCAAACCACACTACTTTTTTTTCACATTCATCAACACTCAAATTTAATTTACGCTGTCTTTTTTTCCCTGTATTTGACTCCCTCCACTAACCTTCTCCTCACACTTGCCATCCTTCCTTCACTTCTCCTCAAGCATTTGACTACTTCAGAGGCAAGGTGGATGCCACCCACAAGGAGATTCCTTCTGTCCCTTCCCCCTTCTCTCCTTCTACCTAATTCTCCTTCTGCATTTGACTCCTTTTCTTCTCTTACAGAGCTGGAAGCTAATCATCTTCTCTTCTCCCTCTACCACATGCCCTCTAGATCGTATCCCCTCACACCTTACTGCATCTCTTAGTCCCCACTCTCACCCACATCTTCAATTCCTCCCTATTCTCTGGCTCTTTACCCTCTTACTTTAAGCCTGTAGTGGTCACCCTTTTCTCAGAAACAACCTACACCCTATGTGCCTTACTAACTACCGCCCTGTATCCCTCCTGCTGTTTGTCTCCTAATTGCTAGAATGTCCACATTCTTAAATCACATGCCCTCCTGGATCCTTTACAACCTGCCTTTCGTACAGCTCGTTCTACAGACTGTGCTTAAAGCAAATTCCCAAGGTCACTTTTCCCTACTAATCCTACTTGATCTATCTGCTGCGTTTGATGCTCTCAATCACTCTCCTCCTTCATATTCTAAACTCTCTCTTGGTATCCGTAACACAGTTCTATCCTGGTTTTCATCATAACTTTCCTGTCACACATTCTCCATCTCTGTTGCTAACATGTCTTCGTCTTCTATTGATCTGTCTGTGGGTATACATCAGGGCTCTGTTCTGAGATCTCTCTTTCTCTCTACATACTATCATTTGGTGACCTCATCAACTCTTTGTGACAATCCTATAAATAACAAATACAAATATCAGGTCATGGGAATAAGTGATTTGGACATAAAAGTAACATTTCGGAAGTGTGGACAACTAATACATCTTGTAGATTGCCTTTACAGTGTGATGTCATTGATTCAGTAGATTGTGTGCAGACCAGGACTGCAGTACAGTGTCACTCACATGGATGACTTGCGTGGTAGAAGCTCAAGAACAAGGATGTCAAACTCCAGTCCTCGAGGGCAGCAAACAGGCCAGGTTTTCAGGATATCCCTACTGAAAACCTGGCCTGTTTGGGACCCTCGAGGACTGGAGTTTGACATGCATGCTCTAGAAGGAGCACCGCTGTGGGTGGGAGGTGGATTTGCTTTGCATCAAATGGTTTGGAGCAAGGTTTATTGTATGTATTATCATAATAACAATGCAATGCTTAACTTTTATTTCAGGAGGGATGACTGCAGAACAGAAGTGAATATTGAAGCCATGTGTTCCTTTTCTTGCAAAAGAGAAAATTTGAAGGACAGTTGAAGAGAAGGAAAATTACTACACCGAGACAGATAAGCAATGTGTATATTTCTCATTTACCATTTAGTATTTGTCGTTTTATTGACTCCACACAATCCGGCTGCTACGGGTTTCACATTGAATATTTTCATCTCTACTCTACCCCTTCCTGTGATCTGAACCATGCAAGTTTTCGTTGATTCAATACATCATGAGTAGAGGGTGGCTACAGTATGAAGTAAAGACCCAAGGACCACATCTACTACCATTCATAACAAGAACATGTGCAGTAGCGCACAGCTGCAGTTCTATGTGATTGTTATGAAAGGTTGAGGTGGTTCAATTCTATGAATCTGGAGTGGGATGGATCCTGTTTGCATCATATGGTTTCATCTAGGCCAGTAGATTATATAACTCTCAGTACAGGTTACACATGGCATCAGTATTAGTGATTTAAAGAGGAGGAAAGCTTCAATGTGGAGAACAAAGCCAAGTAATGTTGAAGTTACTCCTTTTACCATTTACTTGGTCAGTCTGTACTGTCTACTCTCCACACAGCTGCTAAGGATCTTCCATTTTAAATACTTTCACCTCCTATTCTGCACTGCTTTGCTGCCCATTATTCAGAGATGCGTTCCAGTCATGTTTAGCACTCTGAATCTCTCTGCAGTCATTGGTTCAGCACATCATGGGTAGAGCATGGCTACAGATACAGCAAGCTATTATTATTTTACCGGCTGATCACCCATAATATTGCATTAAAACATAGAATATCACTTAATTTCCAAAAGATTCAGTGATGCTGATAATGCAGAATCTCACAACATTTCCCATCATAATGCCATAATGCACAAGTGGGAGAAATAATCCTTGCTATATCTGTACATTGTGTGACGTATTACCTCCATGACCAATGAGAGCAAGTACATCTTCTGTATAGAGCGGCTGTGTTATGATGCAGTTATTGATCATCATTGACATAATCACAAGAATCTTATGCAAAGGGAAATTGTCCGCAGCGAAGTGAGATTTCAGCCCCCAAACGTCTGTAATATTAATGCAATGTCTTACTTTTGTTGCAGTGAACACTGAAGAGACGGATCTACTACAACACTGTACAGGATGAGCATACGCTACAAGCAGCAAAATGATCTTGCAGTTGACAGTATGTTGTTCTGGTAATGTGCACAATTATTATTTATGGGCTACACACCACAGTGCTGGACATATTCTGTTAACTTCAACTCTACTCCTAACATGGAGATGTCTTCCTGGTGTTACTGATTCAGTACATCATATGCACAGTGTGGTTATGATATGATGGATTGATTTAATGAACCCACCAACCAATGATGACATCTGCATCATCTTCTGTAAAGTGCAGCTACAGCATGATATTATCAGCATTTGGTGCGGTATAATCAGAGGTATCTATGTGCTTTTGTGCCTGTTTTAAGTCCTCCAGCTTAACGCCCCTACACCTCCCACTACACAGGCATACTTACTTATGCATACACTGACATCTGGCATACCTACACACACCCCAGGGCCACTTCCTTCCCCTGATGTCAGGGAGAGGATGGGCATGCAGAGTGCAGTAAGTCTCCACGTTACTCTGGCCAACAGTCTTGGCCTACCTCCAGCATCTGTCACCCACAACATCTGTTCCCTCCTTGTAAAGTGCTGAACTATCTCACCTGGGTCAGTGCTATAGCTGATCACAGTGCCCGATCAGGATGTCACTGTGACAGGCAGCAGTGCAGATTGACCGGTCAATCAATGCAGTGCCGCAACATATGCACTAAATGAGATTTCCGTGCCCCCAGTCAGGTTACTCCCTGGGCAGTGACCCTGCTCACACCCTCCCCTAGTTCCACCTCTGATCACAATTATCTCTCTTGGAGAGTGTAGCAAATTGGAGTTGGGGGAATCTCACCTCTGCCATGCATGGTCACAATCTGGGCACAGGACCCAAATAGTGGGCAATGTCACTTCTTACAGTAGAGAATAAGTAACTTTATTCTTTACTTGTGTATTAAGGACCTTATTTGCATTAAATTCAGTCCACATGGGACCAAGACTTTCTGGCTTACTGAACAAAGTGGAATTGTTTCGTAGAGGGTGGAGAATTGTATTTTATCTGAAATTACCCCCTCTGCACAAAATACAAACAATTATACCCATACAAGTACCTTGTGGAAGTTGTTGCCCTCTATCTTCCTGTGGTCTCTCCCTGTTTCTCACCGTGCCTCCTCCCATTTCCTTGCACCTCTGCGTCTCCGCATATATCCCTATACTCAGAGCCGGCTCCGGTCAGTGACATGGGATGCCCAAATATGAGCATACCCATATATGGGCATCCATGCCACTGACCGGAGCCCGCTCTGTTGCGGATATGGAGAGAGACTGGGAGATTTACATCCCCTTATAATTCATATGGTGCATAGTACCGGCACGTATTGTTTTACCGGTACTGTGTACCTTCCTACTTTCACACTGGTACAGTATATGCTGCAGTGGGACTGAGAGGGATATATTGGTAACACATAGTCATTGTTGGGGGAATTCAATCCATTTTGAAAATAGTAATGAAATGTTTTTTACTTTTCTTTTTTTTCAGTAATGAAGAATGAAACATTTCTGTTAAAATTGAATTGGAGGTGAACTGGATTCATCATCAACTCTGCACCAGTGTGAATTGATGTTCTTTAATGTTCTGATAAGGTACATGCAACATCTCTTCCTCAACCCCTGCACCACTCTCTGCCTCTTGCCTCTCTCTCTCCACCTCCCTGCTAAGCGTATTAACCCATCTAATGTAATCCACATTCCATGTCTCACTTTACTCTTCACTTCTCACGTGCCCTCTGGAATGACTGCTCTCTGACTAACAAGGTCTATTTGTACATGACCTCTTCTGCTCTCATCATCCACCACCTCTCATTCCCCTCACCCCTGTCCTACTCGATACCTCAGCTTAATTGAACTCTCTCCTCTGACATCTACCCTTATCTCTAACCTCTCCTCACTTTCTGCTTAAACTAACTATCTTGTTAACTTTTACAATGCTATCATCTCCTCCTCCTCCCTCCTCCTCCTCCCTCCTCCATCATATATATGCCCCTTCTAGGCTCTGACACACTCATCCCTCTAAGGCCATGATTATCATGGGCACATGCTTGGTCATCCACAGTGTGTGCGAGCGATGCAGAGCCGCCTCGGACCTCAGTGCAGGGATTGCTGCATACCCCCAGCATCTGTCACCCACAAACAATACACACACTAATACTCCCCACAATACACACTATAATACCTCCTCAATACTAATCTCCCCAATAATATTATAGCTCCAAACACAATATACACAACACCCTTACACAAGATACACAATCTAGTACTCTCCTCTGCACCTCTACACACAATATAATACTCCCACACACACAATATACACACTACCCTCCTACCCCCATAAAATACAACCAATAATACACACACACTTTGTGGATGTTGGGACCAGCTCCCGGCATGCACCAGTGAAAGAGAGAGGCCCGCAGAAGCTCGGAAGAACTCCCTCCATCCGTGCCTTCCTCCGTTTCACATCTTCTCCCTGTCTCTCTCCCTCCCTTTCCTTGCATCTCCCTGCGTCTTTACGTATACCCAGTCAGTGACGGCTCTGGTCACGTGATGCCTTAATATGGGCTTATCCATATATGTTCATCCACGTCACTAATGTGATGCCCGCACTGTTGCGGAGCTGGTACTTACGACGGGCACTTATTGTTTTATCAGTACTGCGTACCTGACTCTACCGGCCTACTTTCAACACTAGTACAATATGTGCTTCACTACGAGTGAGTGGGGAATATTGGCATCACACAGTCACTGTTGAATATGCCATTCAATCCATTTTGAAAATAGTAATGCAATGTGGTTTTGTTTTGTTTGCTTTTTGCAGTAATGAAGAATGGAAAAGTTATATTAAAATTAAATTGGAGGGGGACTAGATTCAGCATTTCATCATGAACTCTGCACTTGTGAGAATTTAACTTCTTGAATACCCTGACAGGTACACGCAACATTAAGACTATAATCTGCTGTGCAAGCTTTCGTGCTATACCTCCCCCTCAGGTTTTGATTTATTCATTTGCTCCCTCAATTCATGTCCTCTAATATTTGAAAGCTCTCTCCTAGCATTTTCTCTTTACCACAGAACGTCATCCCAATGTAACCTCTCTCTTGTTCTTTCTGCTTGCTGTTTCCTCACTCCTCTGTTAAACTTTTCTAATTTCTCTAACTTCCACACTCCTGCTTTTATCCACATGTTCTCCTCTTTCCTTCCCCTACCTTTGCATGTGTCTACACACTGCACCATTTGTACAGACCTCTATTGCAGCTATTTCTGCACTGCTCAATGAAAAGCACTCTTTAATATCCTATTCTCTGTGCCCCCTCTCTCTGCGCCCCCTCTTTTGGCGCCTCCTCTCTCTGCGCCCCCTCTCTCTGCGCCTATCTGTCTCATTCTCTCTACGTCCCTCTCTCTCTACATAGAGCTATCTCTGTCTCTCTCTACACCTATCTCTGTGTCTCCTTCTATGTTTGCTGAAGTGTGGGATATCTCTTATAATCTTGAACCTGCTCATATACACATCGGGCCTCCCTGCCTCTGCCTCCCTGCTAAGAGTGTTAACCTATCTAATGTAATCCACATTCCTTTCCTTACTTTTCTCTTCCCTTCTCCTATGCCATCTGGAATGTCCGTTCTCTGACTAACAAGGCTCTAGTTGTACATGACCTCTTCTGCTCTCATCATTCACAATCAGTCATTCCCCTCACCCCATCTTACCTGTCCCACTGATTTGCCTCTGCTTAATTAAACTCTCCTCTGACATCTACTCTAACCTCTCTGCTCTCTCTCTCTTTCCGCTTAAACTAACAATCTTATTAACTCTTACAATGCTATCCTCCTATCTATATGCCCCCTCTAGGCTCTGACACACTTGTCCCTCTAGCCCACACCCTTGGCTAAATTCCCAAACATGTTCATCACACTTCCACTCGCTGTTCTTAATGCCTATGAAGGAAATCACACAATTGATATTTGATTTTTCTACAGTAAAAATGTCTCCAGTCCTGTATAAAGCTGCTCTCTGGGGCCAAACCACACTACTTTTTTTTCACATTCATCAACACTCAAATTTAATTTACGCTGTCTTTTTTTCCCTGTATTTGACTCCCTCCACTAACCTTCTCCTCACACTTGCCATCCTTCCTTCACTTCTCCTCAAGCATTTGACTACTTCAGAGGCAAGGTGGATGCCACCCACAAGGAGATTCCTTCTGTCCCTTCCCCCTTCTCTCCTTCTACCTAATTCTCCTTCTGCATTTGACTCCTTTTCTTCTCTTACAGAGCTGGAAGCTAATCATCTTCTCTTCTCCCTCTACCACATGCCCTCTAGATCGTATCCCCTCACACCTTACTGCATCTCTTAGTCCCCACTCTCACCCACATCTTCAATTCCTCCCTATTCTCTGGCTCTTTACCCTCTTACTTTAAGCCTGTAGTGGTCACCCTTTTCTCAGAAACAACCTACACCCTATGTGCCTTACTAACTACCGCCCTGTATCCCTCCTGCTGTTTGTCTCCTAATTGCTAGAATGTCCACATTCTTAAATCACATGCCCTCCTGGATCCTTTACAACCTGCCTTTCGTACAGCTCGTTCTACAGACTGTGCTTAAAGCAAATTCCCAAGGTCACTTTTCCCTACTAATCCTACTTGATCTATCTGCTGCGTTTGATGCTCTCAATCACTCTCCTCCTTCATATTCTAAACTCTCTCTTGGTATCCGTAACACAGTTCTATCCTGGTTTTCATCATAACTTTCCTGTCACACATTCTCCATCTCTGTTGCTAACATGTCTTCGTCTTCTATTGATCTGTCTGTGGGTATACATCAGGGCTCTGTTCTGAGATCTCTCTTTCTCTCTACATACTATCATTTGGTGACCTCATCAACTCTTTGTGACAATCCTATAAATAACAAATACAAATATCAGGTCATGGGAATAAGTGATTTGGACATAAAAGTAACATTTCGGAAGTGTGGACAACTAATACATCTTGTAGATTGCCTTTACAGTGTGATGTCATTGATTCAGTAGATTGTGTGCAGACCAGGACTGCAGTACAGTGTCACTCACATGGATGACTTGCGTGGTAGAAGCTCAAGAACAAGGATGTCAAACTCCAGTCCTCGAGGGCAGCAAACAGGCCAGGTTTTCAGGATATCCCTACTGAAAACCTGGCCTGTTTGGGACCCTCGAGGACTGGAGTTTGACATGCATGCTCTAGAAGGAGCACAGCTGTGGGTGGGAGGTGGATTTGCTTTGCATCAAATGGTTTGGAGCAAGGTTTATTGTATGTATTATCATAATAACAATGCAATGCTTAACTTTTATTTCAGGAGGGATGACTGCAGAACAGAAGTGAATATTGAAGCCATGTGTTCCTTTTCTTGCAAAAGAGAAAATTTGAAGGACAGTTGAAGAGAAGGAAAATTACTACACAGAGACAGATAAGCAATGTGTATATTTCTCATTTACCATTTAGTATTTGTCGTTTTATTGACTCCACACAATCCGGCTGCTACGGGTTTCACATTGAATATTTTCATCTCTACTCTACCCCTTCCTGTGATCTGAACCATGCAAGTTTTCGTTGATTCAATACATCATGAGTAGAGGGTGGCTACAGTATGAAGTAAAGACCCAAGGACCACATCTACTACCATTCATAACAAGAACATGTGCAGTAGCGCACAGCTGCAGTTCTATGTGATTGTTATGAAAGGTTGAGGTGGTTCAATTCTATGAATCTGGAGTGGGATGGATCCTGTTTGCATCATATGGTTTCATCTAGGCCAGTAGATTATATAACTCTCAGTACAGGTTACACATGGCATCAGTATTAGTGATTTAAAGAGGAGGAAAGCTTCAATGTGGAGAACAAAGCCAAGTAATGTTGAAGTTACTCCTTTTACCATTTACTTGGTCAGTCTGTACTGTCTACTCTCCACACAGCTGCTAAGGATCTTCCATTTTAAATACTTTCACCTCCTATTCTGCACTGCTTTGCTGCCCATTATTCAGAGATGCGTTCCAGTCATGTTTAGCACTCTGAATCTCTCTGCAGTCATTGGTTCAGCACATCATGGGTAGAGCATGGCTACAGATACAGCAAGCTATTATTATTTTACCGGCTGATCACCCATAATATTGCATTAAAACATAGAATATCACTTAATTTCCAAAAGATTCAGTGATGCTGATAATGCAGAATCTCACAACATTTCCCATCATAATGCCATAATGCACAAGTGGGAGAAATAATCCTTGCTATATCTGTACATTGTGTGACGTATTACCTCAATGACCAATGAGAGCAAGTACATCTTCTGTATAGAGCGGCTGTGTTATGATGCAGTTATTGATAATCATTGACATAATCACAAGAATCTTATGCAAAGGGAATTGTCCGCAGCGAAGTGAGATTTCAGCCCCCAAACGTCTGTAATATTAATGCAATGTCTTACTTTTGTTGCAGTGAACACTGAAGAGATGGATCTACTACAACACTGTACAGGATGAGCATACGCTACAAGCAGCAAAATGATCTTGCAGTTGACAGTATGTTGTTCTGGTAATGTGCACAATTATTATTTATGGGCTACACACCACAGTGCTGGACATATTCTGTTAACTTCAACTCTACTCCTAACATGGAGATGTCTTCCTGGTGTTACTGATTCAGTACATCATATGCACAGTGTGGTTATGATATGATGGATTGATTTAATGAACCCACCAACCAATGATGACATCTGCATCATCTTCTGTAAAGTGCAGCTACAGCATGATATTATCAGCATTTGGTGCGGTATAATCAGAGGTATCTACTGCACCGACACACTTTATTCGAGTAAATACCCGGAATGTACCTGGCAGAAACCTGGAATGCGCCACTCCTAACCTCTGACAAGCCCCGTTGCATTTGCCTTCCCAGCCTGGGTTCATGCCTGGCTGATGGGCGGCTGATCTGTTAAATGATAATGATTAGGGTTTAATAGGCTGCAATGCTTCGCGTGTCTACCAGATGGCATAAATTCATGAATTGTAATGCAGTTTATATATATATACTGTGCAGTATTGCAGCCAGCGGGAATAAAATGCTTCAATCCCTGCTTGGAAAATAACTCAATGTACTCGGGCAGAAAACAGTCACAAACCTCAATACACCCGGGTATACCCGAATTCGTGGGACTAGCCAAGCTCGAATAAAGTGTGTCGCCAGTGTATGTGCTTTTGTGCCTGTTTTAAGTCCTCCAGCTTAACGCCCCTACACCTCCCACTACACAGGCATACTTACTTATGCATACACTGACATCTGGCATACCTACACACACCCCAGGGCCACTTCCTTCCCCTGATGTCAGGGAGAGGATGGGCATGCAGAGTGCAGTAAGTCTCCACGTTACTCTGGCCAACAGTCTTGGCCTACCTCCAGCATCTGTCACCCACAACATCTGTTCCCTCCTTGTAAAGTGCTGAACTATCTCACCTGGGTCAGTGCTATAGCTGATCACAGTGCCCGATCAGGATGTCACTGTGACAGGCAGCAGTGCAGATTGACCGGTCAATCAATGCAGTGCCGCAACATATGCACTAAATGAGATTTCCGTGCCCCCAGTCAGGTTACTCCCTGGGCAGTGACCCTGCTCACACCCTCCCCTAGTTCCACCTCTGATCACAATTATCTCTCTTGGAGAGTGTAGCAAATTGGAGTTGGGGGAATCTCACCTCTGCCATGCATGGTCACAATCTGGGCACAGGACCCAAATAGTGGGCAATGTGGCACTTCTTACAGTAGAGAATAAGTAACTTTATTCTTTACTTGTGTATTAAGGACCTTATTTGCATTAAATTCAGTCCACACGGGACCAAGACTTTCTGGCTTACTGAACAAAGTGGAATTGTTTCGTAGAGGGTGGAGAATTGTATTTTATCTGAAATTACCCCCTCTGCACAAAATACAAACAATTATACCCATACAAGTACCTTGTGAAAGTTGTTGCCCTCTATCTTCCTGTGGTCTCTCCCTGTTTCTCACCGTGCCTCCTCCCATTTCCTTGCACCTCTGCGTCTCCGCATATATCCCTATACTCAGAGCCGGCTCCGGTCAGTGACATGGGATGCCCAAATATGAGCATACCCATATATGGGCATCCATGCCACTGACCGGAGCCCGCTCTGTTGCGGATATGGAGAGAGACTGGGAGATTTACATCCCCTTATAATTCATATGGTGCATAGTACCGGCACGTATTGTTTTACCGGTACTGTGTACCTTCCTACTTTCACACTGGTACAGTATATGCTGCAGTGGGACTGAGAGGGATATATTGGTAACACATAGTCATTGTTGGGGGAATTCAATCCATTTTGAAAATAGTAATAAAATGTTTTTTACTTTTCTTTTTTTTCAGTAATGAAGAATGAAACATTTCTGTTAAAATTGAATTGGAGGTGAACTGGATTCATCATCAACTCTGCACCAGTGTGAATTGATGTTCTTTAATGTTCTGATAAGGTACATGCAACATCTCTTCCTCAACCCCTGCACCACTCTCTGCCTCTTGCCTCTCTCTCTCCACCTCCCTGCTAAGCGTATTAACCCATCTAATGTAATCCACATTCCATGTCTCACTTTACTCTTCACTTCTCACGTGCCCTCTGGAATGACTGCTCTCTGACTAACAAGGTCTATTTGTACATGACCTCTTCTGCTCTCATCATCCACCACCTCTCATTCCCCTCACCCCTGTCCTACTCGATACCTCAGCTTAATTGAACTCTCTCCTCTGACATCTACCCTTATCTCTAACCTCTCCTCACTTTCTGCTTAAACTAACTATCTTGTTAACTTTTACAATGCTATCATCTCCTCCTCCTCCCTCCTCCTCCTCCCTCCTCCATCATATATATGCCCCTTCTAGGCTCTGACACACTCATCCCTCTAAGGCCATGATTATCATGGGCACATGCTTGGTCATCCACAGTGTGTGCGAGCGATGCAGAGCCGCCTCGGACCTCAGTGCAGGGATTGCTGCATACCCCCAGCATCTGTCACCCACAAACAATACACACACTAATACTCCCCACAATACACACTATAATACATCCTCAATACTAATCTCCCCAATAATATTATAGCTCCAAACACAATATACACAACACCCTTACACAAGATACACAATCTAGTACTCTCCTCTGCACCTCTACACACAATATAATACTCCCACACACACAATATACACACTACCCTCCTACCCCCATAAAATACAACCAATAATACACACACACTTTGTGGATGTTGGGACCAGCTCCCGGCATGCACCAGTGAAAGAGAGAGGCCCGCAGAAGCTCGGAAGAACTCCCTCCATCCGTGCCTTCCTCCGTTTCACATCTTCTCCCTGTCTCTCTCCCTCCCTTTCCTTGCATCTCCCTGCGTCTTTACGTATACCCAGTCAGTGACGGCTCTGGTCACGTGATGCCTTAATATGGGCTTATCCATATATGTTCATCCACATCACTAGTGTGATGCCCGCACTGTTGCGGAGCTGGTACTTACGACGGGCACTTATTGTTTTATCAGTACTGCGTACCTGACTCTACCGGCCTACTTTCAACACTAGTACAATATGTGCTTCACTACGAGTGAGTGGGGAATATTGGCATCACACAGTCACTGTTGAATATGCCATTCAATCCATTTTGAAAATAGTAATGCAATGTGGTTTTGTTTTGTTTGCTTTTTGCAGTAATGAAGAATGGAAAAGTTATATTAAAATTAAATTGGAGGGGGACTAGATTCAGCATTTCATCATGAACTCTGCACTTGTGAGAATTTAACTTCTTGAATACCCTGACAGGTACACGCAACATTAAGACTATAATCTGCTGTGCAAGCTTTCGTGCTATACCTCCCCCTCAGGTTTTGATTTATACATTTGCTCCCTCAATTCATGTCCTCTAATATTTGAAAGCTCTCTCCTAGCATTTTCTCTTTACCACAGAACGTCATCCCAATGTAACCTCTCTCTTGTTCTTTCTGCTTGCTGTTTCCTCACTCCTCTGTTAAACTTTTCTAATTTCTCTAACTTCCACACTCCTGCTTTTATCCACATGTTCTCCTCTTTCCTTCCCCTACCTTTGCATGTGTCTACACACTGCACCATTTGTACAGACCTCTATTGCAGCTATTTCTGCACTGCTCAATGAAAAGCACTCTTTAATATCCTATTCTCTGTGCCCCCTCTCTCTGCGCCCCCTCTTTTGGCGCCTCCTCTCTCTGCGCCCCCTCTCTCTGCGCCTATCTGTCTCATTCTCTCTACGTCCCTCTCTCTCTACATAGAGCTATCTCTGTCTCTCTCTACACCTATCTCTGTGTCTCCTTCTATGTTTGCTGATGTGTGGGATATCTCTTATAATCTTGAACCTGCTCATATACACATCGGGCCTCCCTGCCTCTGCCTCCCTGCTAAGAGTGTTAACCTATCTAATGTAATCCACATTCCTTTCCTTACTTTTCTCTTCCCTTCTCCTATGCCATCTGGAATGTCCGTTCTCTGACTAACAAGGCTCTAGTTGTACATGACCTCTTCTGCTCTCATCATTCACAATCAGTCATTCCCCTCACCCCATCTTACCTGTCCCACTGATTTGCCTCTGCTTAATTAAACTCTCCTCTGACATCTACTCTAACCTCTCTGCTCTCTCTCTCTTTCCGCTTAAACTAACAATCTTATTAACTCTTACAATGCTATCCTCCTATCTATATGCCCCCTCTAGGCTCTGACACACTTGTCCCTCTAGCCCACACCCTTGGCTAAATTCCCAAACATGTTCATCACACTTCCACTCGCTGTTCTTAATGCCTATGAAGGAAATCACACAATTGATATTTGATTTTTCTACAGTAAAAATGTCTCCAGTCCTGTATAAAGCTGCTCTCTGGGGCCAAACCACACTACTTTTTTTTCACATTCATCAACACTCAAATTTAATTTACGCTGTCTTTTTTTCCCTGTATTTGACTCCCTCCACTAACCTTCTCCTCACACTTGCCATCCTTCCTTCACTTCTCCTCAAGCATTTGACTACTTCAGAGGCAAGGTGGATGCCACCCACAAGGAGATTCCTTCTGTCCCTTCCCCCTTCTCTCCTTCTACCTAATTCTCCTTCTGCATTTGACTCCTTTTCTTCTCTTACAGAGCTGGAAGCTAATCATCTTCTCTTCTCCCTCTACCACATGCCCTCTAGATCGTATCCCCTCACACCTTACTGCATCTCTTAGTCCCCACTCTCACCCACATCTTCAATTCCTCCCTATTCTCTGGCTCTTTACCCTCTTACTTTAAGCCTGTAGTGGTCACCCTTTTCTCAGAAACAACCTACACCCTATGTGCCTTACTAACTACCGCCCTGTATCCCTCCTGCTGTTTGTCTCCTAATTGCTAGAATGTCAACATTCTTAAATCACATTCCCTCCTGGATCCTTTACAACCTGCCTTTCGTACAGCTCGTTCTACAGACTGTGCTTAAAGCAAATTCCCAAGGTCACTTTTCCCTACTAATCCTACTTGATCTATCTGCTGCGTTTGATGCTCTCAATCACTCTCCTCCTTCATATTCTAAACTCTCTCTTGGTATCCGTAACACAGTTCTATCCTGGTTTTCATCATAACTTTCCTGTCACACATTCTCCATCTCTGTTGCTAACATGTCTTCGTCTTCTATTGATCTGTCTGTGGGTATACATCAGGGCTCTGTTCTGAGATCTCTCTTTCTCTCTACATACTATCATTTGGTGACCTCATCAACTCTTTGTGACAATCCTATAAATAACAAATACAAATATCAGGTCATGGGAATAAGTGATTTGGACATAAAAGTAACATTTCGGAAGTGTGGACAACTAATACATCTTGTAGATTGCCTTTACAGTGTGATGTCATTGATTCAGTAGATTGTGTGCAGACCAGGACTGCAGTACAGTGTCACTCACATGGATGACTTGCGTGGTAGAAGCTCAAGAACAAGGATGTCAAACTCCAGTCCTCGAGGGCAGCAAACAGGCCAGGTTTTCAGGATATCCCTACTGAAAACCTGGCCTGTTTGGGACCCTCGAGGACTGGAGTTTGACATGCATGCTCTAGAAGGAGCACCGCTGTGGGTGGGAGGTGGATTTGCTTTGCATCAAATGGTTTGGAGCAAGGTTTATTGTATGTATTATCATAATAACAATGCAATGCTTAACTTTTATTTCAGGAGGGATGACTGCAGAACAGAAGTGAATATTGAAGCCATGTGTTCCTTTTCTTGCAAAAGAGAAAATTTGAAGGACAGTTGAAGAGAAGGAAAATTACTACACAGAGACAGATAAGCAATGTGTATATTTCTCATTTACCATTTAGTATTTGTCGTTTTATTGACTCCACACAATCCGGCTGCTACGGGTTTCACATTGAATATTTTCATCTCTACTCTACCCCTTCCTGTGATCTGAACCATGCAAGTTTTCGTTGATTCAATACATCATGAGTAGAGGGTGGCTACAGTATGAAGTAAAGACCCAAGGACCACATCTACTACCATTCATAACAAGAACATGTGCAGTAGCGCACAGCTGCAGTTCTATGTGATTGTTATGAAAGGTTGAGGTGGTTCAATTCTATGAATCTGGAGTGGGATGGATCCTGTTTGCATCATATGGTTTCATCTAGGCCAGTAGATTATATAACTTTCAGTACAGGTTACACATGGCATCAGTATTAGTGATTTAAAGAGGAGGAAAGCTTCAATGTGGAGAACAAAGCCAAGTAATGTTGAAGTTACTCCTTTTACCATTTACTTGGTCAGTCTGTACTGTCTACTCCCCACACAGCTGCTAAGGATCTTCCATTTTAAATACTTTCACCTCCTATTCTGCACTGCTTTGCTGCCCATTATTCAGAGATGCGTTCCAGTCATGTTTACCACTCTGAATCTCTCTGCAGTCATTGGTTCAGCACATCATGGGTAGAGCATGGCTACAGATACAGCAAGCTATTATTATTTTACCGGCTGATCACCCATAATATTGCATTAAAACATAGAATATCACTTAATTTCCAAAAGATTCAGTGATGCTGATAATGCAGAATCTCACAACATTTCCCATCATAATGCCATAATGCACAAGTGGGAGAAATAATCCTTGCTATATCTGTACATTGTGTGACGTATTACCTCCATGACCAATGAGAGCAAGTACATCTTCTGTATAGAGCGGCTGTGTTATGATGCAGTTATTGATCATCATTGACATAATCACAAGAATCTTATGCAAAGGGAAATTGTCCGCAGCGAAGTGAGATTTCAGCCCCCAAACGTCTGTAATATTAATGCAATGTCTTACTTTTGTTGCAGTGAACACTGAAGAGACGGATCTACTACAACACTGTACAGGATGAGCATACGCTACAAGCAGCAAAATGATCTTGCAGTTGACAGTATGTTGTTCTGGTAATGTGCACAATTATTATTTATGGGCTACACACCACAGTGCTGGACATATTCTGTTAACTTCAACTCTACTCCTAACATGGAGATGTCTTCCTGGTGTTACTGATTCAGTACATCATATGCACAGTGTGGTTATGATATGATGGATTGATTTAATGAACCCACCAACCAATGATGACATCTGCATCATCTTCTGTAAAGTGCAGCTACAGCATGATATTATCAGCATTTGGTGCGGTATAATCAGAGGTATCTATGTGCTTTTGTGCCTGTTTTAAGTCCTCCAGCTTAACGCCCCTACACCTCCCACTACACAGGCATACTTACTTATGCATACACTGACATCTGGCATACCTACACACACCCCAGGGCCACTTCCTTCCCCTGATGTCAGGGAGAGGATGGGCATGCAGAGTGCAGTAAGTCTCCACGTTACTCTGGCCAACAGTCTTGGCCTACCTCCAGCATCTGTCACCCACAACATCTGTTCCCTCCTTGTAAAGTGCTGAACTATCTCACCTGGGTCAGTGCTATAGCTGATCACAGTGCCCGATCAGGATGTCACTGTGACAGGCAGCAGTGCAGATTGACCGGTCAATCAATGCAGTGCCGCAACATATGCACTAAATGAGATTTCCGTGCCCCCAGTCAGGTTACTCCCTGGGCAGTGACCCTGCTCACACCCTCCCCTAGTTCCACCTCTGATCACAATTATCTCTCTTGGAGAGTGTAGCAAATTGGAGTTGGGGGAATCTCACCTCTGCCATGCATGGTCACAATCTGGGCACAGGACCCAAATAGTGGGCAATGTCACTTCTTACAGTAGAGAATAAGTAACTTTATTCTTTACTTGTGTATTAAGGACCTTATTTGCATTAAATTCAGTCCACATGGGACCAAGACTTTCTGGCTTACTGAACAAAGTGGAATTGTTTCGTAGAGGGTGGAGAATTGTATTTTATCTGAAATTACCCCCTCTGCACAAAATACAAACAATTATACCCATACAAGTACCTTGTGGAAGTTGTTGCCCTCTATCTTCCTGTGGTCTCTCCCTGTTTCTCACCGTGCCTCCTCCCATTTCCTTGCACCTCTGCGTCTCCGCATATATCCCTATACTCAGAGCCGGCTCCGGTCAGTGACATGGGATGCCCAAATATGAGCATACCCATATATGGGCATCCATGCCACTGACCGGAGCCCGCTCTGTTGCGGATATGGAGAGAGACTGGGAGATTTACATCCCCTTATAATTCATATGGTGCATAGTACCGGCACGTATTGTTTTACCGGTACTGTGTACCTTCCTACTTTCACACTGGTACAGTATATGCTGCAGTGGGACTGAGAGGGATATATTGGTAACACATAGTCATTGTTGGGGGAATTCAATCCATTTTGAAAATAGTAATGAAATGTTTTTTACTTTTCTTTTTTTTCAGTAATGAAGAATGAAACATTTCTGTTAAAATTGAATTGGAGGTGAACTGGATTCATCATCAACTCTGCACCAGTGTGAATTGATGTTCTTTAATGTTCTGATAAGGTACATGCAACATCTCTTCCTCAACCCCTGCACCACTCTCTGCCTCTTGCCTCTCTCTCTCCACCTCCCTGCTAAGCGTATTAACCCATCTAATGTAATCCACATTCCATGTCTCACTTTACTCTTCACTTCTCACGTGCCCTCTGGAATGACTGCTCTCTGACTAACAAGGTCTATTTGTACATGACCTCTTCTGCTCTCATCATCCACCACCTCTCATTCCCCTCACCCCTGTCCTACTCGATACCTCAGCTTAATTGAACTCTCTCCTCTGACATCTACCCTTATCTCTAACCTCTCCTCACTTTCTGCTTAAACTAACTATCTTGTTAACTTTTACAATGCTATCATCTCCTCCTCCTCCCTCCTCCTCCTCCCTCCTCCATCATATATATGCCCCTTCTAGGCTCTGACACACTCATCCCTCTAAGGCCATGATTATCATGGGCACATGCTTGGTCATCCACAGTGTGTGCGAGCGATGCAGAGCCGCCTCGGACCTCAGTGCAGGGATTGCTGCATACCCCCAGCATCTGTCACCCACAAACAATACACACACTAATACTCCCCACAATACACACTATAATACCTCCTCAATACTAATCTCCCCAATAATATTATAGCTCCAAACACAATATACACAACACCCTTACACAAGATACACAATCTAGTACTCTCCTCTGCACCTCTACACACAATATAATACTCCCACACACACAATATACACACTACCCTCCTACCCCCATAAAATACAACCAATAATACACACACACTTTGTGGATGTTGGGACCAGCTCCCGGCATGCACCAGTGAAAGAGAGAGGCCCGCAGAAGCTCGGAAGAACTCCCTCCATCCGTGCCTTCCTCCGTTTCACATCTTCTCCCTGTCTCTCTCCCTCCCTTTCCTTGCATCTCCCTGCGTCTTTACGTATACCCAGTCAGTGACGGCTCTGGTCACGTGATGCCTTAATATGGGCTTATCCATATATGTTCATCCACGTCACTAATGTGATGCCCGCACTGTTGCGGAGCTGGTACTTACGACGGGCACTTATTGTTTTATCAGTACTGCGTACCTGACTCTACCGGCCTACTTTCAACACTAGTACAATATGTGCTTCACTACGAGTGAGTGGGGAATATTGGCATCACACAGTCACTGTTGAATATGCCATTCAATCCATTTTGAAAATAGTAATGCAATGTGGTTTTGTTTTGTTTGCTTTTTGCAGTAATGAAGAATGGAAAAGTTATATTAAAATTAAATTGGAGGGGGACTAGATTCAGCATTTCATCATGAACTCTGCACTTGTGAGAATTTAACTTCTTGAATACCCTGACAGGTACACGCAACATTAAGACTATAATCTGCTGTGCAAGCTTTCGTGCTATACCTCCCCCTCAGGTTTTGATTTATTCATTTGCTCCCTCAATTCATGTCCTCTAATATTTGAAAGCTCTCTCCTAGCATTTTCTCTTTACCACAGAACGTCATCCCAATGTAACCTCTCTCTTGTTCTTTCTGCTTGCTGTTTCCTCACTCCTCTGTTAAACTTTTCTAATTTCTCTAACTTCCACACTCCTGCTTTTATCCACATGTTCTCCTCTTTCCTTCCCCTACCTTTGCATGTGTCTACACACTGCACCATTTGTACAGACCTCTATTGCAGCTATTTCTGCACTGCTCAATGAAAAGCACTCTTTAATATCCTATTCTCTGTGCCCCCTCTCTCTGCGCCCCCTCTTTTGGCGCCTCCTCTCTCTGCGCCCCCTCTCTCTGCGCCTATCTGTCTCATTCTCTCTACGTCCCTCTCTCTCTACATAGAGCTATCTCTGTCTCTCTCTACACCTATCTCTGTGTCTCCTTCTATGTTTGCTGAAGTGTGGGATATCTCTTATAATCTTGAACCTGCTCATATACACATCGGGCCTCCCTGCCTCTGCCTCCCTGCTAAGAGTGTTAACCTATCTAATGTAATCCACATTCCTTTCCTTACTTTTCTCTTCCCTTCTCCTATGCCATCTGGAATGTCCGTTCTCTGACTAACAAGGCTCTAGTTGTACATGACCTCTTCTGCTCTCATCATTCACAATCAGTCATTCCCCTCACCCCATCTTACCTGTCCCACTGATTTGCCTCTGCTTAATTAAACTCTCCTCTGACATCTACTCTAACCTCTCTGCTCTCTCTCTCTTTCCGCTTAAACTAACAATCTTATTAACTCTTACAATGCTATCCTCCTATCTATATGCCCCCTCTAGGCTCTGACACACTTGTCCCTCTAGCCCACACCCTTGGCTAAATTCCCAAACATGTTCATCACACTTCCACTCGCTGTTCTTAATGCCTATGAAGGAAATCACACAATTGATATTTGATTTTTCTACAGTAAAAATGTCTCCAGTCCTGTATAAAGCTGCTCTCTGGGGCCAAACCACACTACTTTTTTTTCACATTCATCAACACTCAAATTTAATTTACGCTGTCTTTTTTTCCCTGTATTTGACTCCCTCCACTAACCTTCTCCTCACACTTGCCATCCTTCCTTCACTTCTCCTCAAGCATTTGACTACTTCAGAGGCAAGGTGGATGCCACCCACAAGGAGATTCCTTCTGTCCCTTCCCCCTTCTCTCCTTCTACCTAATTCTCCTTCTGCATTTGACTCCTTTTCTTCTCTTACAGAGCTGGAAGCTAATCATCTTCTCTTCTCCCTCTACCACATGCCCTCTAGATCGTATCCCCTCACACCTTACTGCATCTCTTAGTCCCCACTCTCACCCACATCTTCAATTCCTCCCTATTCTCTGGCTCTTTACCCTCTTACTTTAAGCCTGTAGTGGTCACCCTTTTCTCAGAAACAACCTACACCCTATGTGCCTTACTAACTACCGCCCTGTATCCCTCCTGCTGTTTGTCTCCTAATTGCTAGAATGTCCACATTCTTAAATCACATGCCCTCCTGGATCCTTTACAACCTGCCTTTCGTACAGCTCGTTCTACAGACTGTGCTTAAAGCAAATTCCCAAGGTCACTTTTCCCTACTAATCCTACTTGATCTATCTGCTGCGTTTGATGCTCTCAATCACTCTCCTCCTTCATATTCTAAACTCTCTCTTGGTATCCGTAACACAGTTCTATCCTGGTTTTCATCATAACTTTCCTGTCACACATTCTCCATCTCTGTTGCTAACATGTCTTCGTCTTCTATTGATCTGTCTGTGGGTATACATCAGGGCTCTGTTCTGAGATCTCTCTTTCTCTCTACATACTATCATTTGGTGACCTCATCAACTCTTTGTGACAATCCTATAAATAACAAATACAAATATCAGGTCATGGGAATAAGTGATTTGGACATAAAAGTAACATTTCGGAAGTGTGGACAACTAATACATCTTGTAGATTGCCTTTACAGTGTGATGTCATTGATTCAGTAGATTGTGTGCAGACCAGGACTGCAGTACAGTGTCACTCACATGGATGACTTGCGTGGTAGAAGCTCAAGAACAAGGATGTCAAACTCCAGTCCTCGAGGGCAGCAAACAGGCCAGGTTTTCAGGATATCCCTACTGAAAACCTGGCCTGTTTGGGACCCTCGAGGACTGGAGTTTGACATGCATGCTCTAGAAGGAGCACAGCTGTGGGTGGGAGGTGGATTTGCTTTGCATCAAATGGTTTGGAGCAAGGTTTATTGTATGTATTATCATAATAACAATGCAATGCTTAACTTTTATTTCAGGAGGGATGACTGCAGAACAGAAGTGAATATTGAAGCCATGTGTTCCTTTTCTTGCAAAAGAGAAAATTTGAAGGACAGTTGAAGAGAAGGAAAATTACTACACAGAGACAGATAAGCAATGTGTATATTTCTCATTTACCATTTAGTATTTGTCGTTTTATTGACTCCACACAATCCGGCTGCTACGGGTTTCACATTGAATATTTTCATCTCTACTCTACCCCTTCCTGTGATCTGAACCATGCAAGTTTTCGTTGATTCAATACATCATGAGTAGAGGGTGGCTACAGTATGAAGTAAAGACCCAAGGACCACATCTACTACCATTCATAACAAGAACATGTGCAGTAGCGCACAGCTGCAGTTCTATGTGATTGTTATGAAAGGTTGAGGTGGTTCAATTCTATGAATCTGGAGTGGGATGGATCCTGTTTGCATCATATGGTTTCATCTAGGCCAGTAGATTATATAACTCTCAGTACAGGTTACACATGGCATCAGTATTAGTGATTTAAAGAGGAGGAAAGCTTCAATGTGGAGAACAAAGCCAAGTAATGTTGAAGTTACTCCTTTTACCATTTACTTGGTCAGTCTGTACTGTCTACTCTCCACACAGCTGCTAAGGATCTTCCATTTTAAATACTTTCACCTCCTATTCTGCACTGCTTTGCTGCCCATTATTCAGAGATGCGTTCCAGTCATGTTTAGCACTCTGAATCTCTCTGCAGTCATTGGTTCAGCACATCATGGGTAGAGCATGGCTACAGATACAGCAAGCTATTATTATTTTACCGGCTGATCACCCATAATATTGCATTAAAACATAGAATATCACTTAATTTCCAAAAGATTCAGTGATGCTGATAATGCAGAATCTCACAACATTTCCCATCATAATGCCATAATGCACAAGTGGGAGAAATAATCCTTGCTATATCTGTACATTGTGTGACGTATTACCTCAATGACCAATGAGAGCAAGTACATCTTCTGTATAGAGCGGCTGTGTTATGATGCAGTTATTGATAATCATTGACATAATCACAAGAATCTTATGCAAAGGGAATTGTCCGCAGCGAAGTGAGATTTCAGCCCCCAAACGTCTGTAATATTAATGCAATGTCTTACTTTTGTTGCAGTGAACACTGAAGAGATGGATCTCTACAACACTGTACAGGATTGAGCATACGCTACAAGCAGCAAAATGATCTTGCAGTTGACAGTATGTTGTTCTGGTAATGTGCACAATTATTATTTATGGGCTACACACCACAGTGCTGGACATATTCTGTTAACTTCAACTCTACTCCTAACATGGAGATGTCTTCCTGGTGTTACTGATTCAGTACATCATATGCACAGTGTGGTTATGATATGATGGATTGATTTAATGAACCACCAACCAATGATGACATCTGCATCATCTTCTGTAAAGTGCAGCTACAGCATGATATTATCAGCATTTGGTGCGGTATAATCAGAGGTATCTACTGCACCGACACACTTTATTCGAGTAAATACCCGGAATGTACCTGGCAGAAACCTGGAATGTCGCCACTCCTAACCTCTGACAAGCCCCGTTGCATTTGCCTTCCCAGCCTGGGTTCATATGCCTGGCTGATGGGCGGCTGATCTGTTAAATGATAATGATTAGGGTTTAATAGGCCTGCAATGCTTCGCGTGTCTACCAGATGGCATAAATTCATGAATTGTAATGCAGATTTATATATATATACTGTGCAGTATTGCAGCCAGCGGGAATAAAATGCTTCAATCCCTGCTTGGAAAATAACTCAATGTACTCGGGCAGAAAACAGTCACAAACCTCAATACACCCGGGTATACCCGAATTCGTGGGACTAGCCAAGCTCGAATAAAGTGGTGTCGCCAGTGTATGTGCTTTTGTGCCTGTTTTAAGTCCTCCAGCTTAACGCCCTACACCTCCCACTACACAGGCATACTTACTTATGCATACACTGACATCTGGCATACCTACACACACCCCAGGGCCACTTCCTTCCCCTGATGTCAGGGAGGATGGGCATGCAGAGTGCAGTAAGTCTCCACGTTACTCTGGCCAACAGTCTTGGCCTACCTCCAGCATCTGTCAACCCACAACATCTGTTCCCTCCTTGTAAAGTGCTGACTATCTCACCTGGGTCAGTGCTATAGCTGATCACAGTGCCCGATCAGGATGTCACTGTGACAGGCAGCAGTGCAGATTGACCGGTCAATCAATGCAGTGCCGCAACATATGCACTAAATGAGATTTCCGTGCCCCCAGTCAGGTTACTCCCTGGGCAGTGACCCTGCTCACACCCTCCCCTAGTTCACCTCTGATCACAATTATCTCTCTTGGAGAGTGTAGCAATTGGAGTTGGGGGAATCTCACCTCTGCCATGCATGGTCACAATCTGGGCACAGGACCCAAATAGTGGGCAATGTGGCACTTCTTACAGTAGAGAATAAGTAACTTTATTCTTTACTTGTGTATTAAGGACCTTATTGCATTAAATTCAGTCCACACGGGACCAAGACTTTCTGGCTTACTGAACAAAGTGGAATTGTTTCGTAGAGGGTGGAGAATTGTATTTTATCTGAAATTACCCCCTCTGCACAAATACAAACAATTATACCCATACAAGTACCTTGTGAAAGTTGTTGCCCTCTATCTTCCTGTGGTCTCTCCCTGTTTCTCACCGTGCCTCTCCCATTTCCTGCACCTCTGCGTCTCCGCATATATCCCTATACTCAGAGCCGGCTCCGGTCAGTGACATGGGATGCCCAAATATGAGCATACCCATATATGGGCATCCATGCCACTGACCGGAGCCCGCTCTGTTGCGGATATGAGAGAGACTGGAGATTTACATCCCCTTATAATTCATATGGTGCCTAGTACCGGCACGTATTGTTTTACCGGTACTGTGTACCTTCCTACTTTCACACTGGTACAGTATATGCTGCAGTGGACTGAGAGGGATATATTGGTAACACATAGTCATTGTTGGGGGAATTCAATCCATTTGAAAATAGTAATAAAATGTTTTTTACTTTTCTTTTTTTCAGTAATGAAGAATGAAAACATTTCTGTTAAAATTGAATTGGAGGTGAACTGGATTCATCATCAAACTCTGCACCAGTGTGAATTGATGTTCTTTAATGTTCTGATAAGGTACATGCAACATCTCTTCCTCAACCCCTGCACACTCTCTGCCTCTTGCCTCTCTCTCTCCACCTCCCCTGCCTAAGCGTATTAACCCATCTAATGTAATCCACATTCCATGTCTCACTTTACTCTTCACTTCTCACGTGCCCTCTGGAATGACTGCTCTCTGACTAACAAGGTCTATTTGTACATGACTCTTCTGCTCTCATCATCCACCACCTCTCATTCCCCTCACCCCTGTCCTACTCGATACCTCAGCTTAATTGAACTCTCATCCTCTGACATCTACCCTTATCTCTAACCTCTGCCTCACTTTACTGCTTAACACTAACTATCTTGTTAACTTTTACAAATGCTATCATCTCCTCCTCTCCTCCTCCTCCTCCTCCCTCCTCCATCATATATATGCCCCTTCTAGGCTCTGACACACTCATCCCTCTAAGGCCATGATTATCATGGGCACATGCTTGGTCATCTCACAGTGTGTGCGAGCGATGCAGAGCCTGCCTCGGACCTCAGTGCAGGGATTATTGCTGCATACCCCCAGCATCTGTCACCCACAAACAATACACACACTAATACTCCCCACAATACACACTATAATACATCCTCAATACTAATCTCCCCAATAATATTATAGCTCCAAACACAATATACACAACACCCTTACACAAGATACACAATCTAGTACTCTCCTCTGCACCTCTACACACAATATAATACTCCCACACACACAATATACACACTACCCTCCTACCCCCATAAAATACAACCAATAATACACACACACTTTGTGGATGTTGGGACCAGCTCCCGGCATGCACCAG
Organism: Ascaphus truei; assembly: GCF_040206685.1. Lineage (NCBI taxonomy): Eukaryota > Metazoa > Chordata > Amphibia > Anura > Ascaphidae > Ascaphus > Ascaphus truei. The sequence continues at coordinate 103,166 of NW_027456914.1, forward strand.
TGAAAGAGAGAGGCCCGCAGAAGCTCGGAAGAACTCCCTCCATCCGTGCCTTCCTCCGTTTCACATCTTCTCCCTGTCTCTCTCCCTCCCTTTCCTTGCATCTCCCTGCGTCTTTACGTATACCCAGTCAGTGACGGCTCTGGTCACGTGATGCCTTAATATGGGCTTATCCATATATGTTCATCCACATCACTAGTGTGATGCCCGCACTGTTGCGGAGCTGGTACTTACGACGGGCACTTATTGTTTTATCAGTACTGCGTACCTGACTCTACCGGCCTACTTTCAACACTAGTACAATATGTGCTTCACTACGAGTGAGTGGGGAATATTGGCATCACACAGTCACTGTTGAATATGCCATTCAATCCATTTTGAAAATAGTAATGCAATGTGGTTTTGTTTTGTTTGCTTTTTGCAGTAATGAAGAATGGAAAAGTTATATTAAAATTAAATTGGAGGGGGACTAGATTCAGCATTTCATCATGAACTCTGCACTTGTGAGAATTTAACTTCTTGAATACCCTGACAGGTACACGCAACATTAAGACTATAATCTGCTGTGCAAGCTTTCGTGCTATACCTCCCCCTCAGGTTTTGATTTATACATTTGCTCCCTCAATTCATGTCCTCTAATATTTGAAAGCTCTCTCCTAGCATTTTCTCTTTACCACAGAACGTCATCCCAATGTAACCTCTCTCTTGTTCTTTCTGCTTGCTGTTTCCTCACTCCTCTGTTAAACTTTTCTAATTTCTCTAACTTCCACACTCCTGCTTTTATCCACATGTTCTCCTCTTTCCTTCCCCTACCTTTGCATGTGTCTACACACTGCACCATTTGTACAGACCTCTATTGCAGCTATTTCTGCACTGCTCAATGAAAAGCACTCTTTAATATCCTATTCTCTGTGCCCCCTCTCTCTGCGCCCCCTCTTTTGGCGCCTCCTCTCTCTGCGCCCCCTCTCTCTGCGCCTATCTGTCTCATTCTCTCTACGTCCCTCTCTCTCTACATAGAGCTATCTCTGTCTCTCTCTACACCTATCTCTGTGTCTCCTTCTATGTTTGCTGATGTGTGGGATATCTCTTATAATCTTGAACCTGCTCATATACACATCGGGCCTCCCTGCCTCTGCCTCCCTGCTAAGAGTGTTAACCTATCTAATGTAATCCACATTCCTTTCCTTACTTTTCTCTTCCCTTCTCCTATGCCATCTGGAATGTCCGTTCTCTGACTAACAAGGCTCTAGTTGTACATGACCTCTTCTGCTCTCATCATTCACAATCAGTCATTCCCCTCACCCCATCTTACCTGTCCCACTGATTTGCCTCTGCTTAATTAAACTCTCCTCTGACATCTACTCTAACCTCTCTGCTCTCTCTCTCTTTCCGCTTAAACTAACAATCTTATTAACTCTTACAATGCTATCCTCCTATCTATATGCCCCCTCTAGGCTCTGACACACTTGTCCCTCTAGCCCACACCCTTGGCTAAATTCCCAAACATGTTCATCACACTTCCACTCGCTGTTCTTAATGCCTATGAAGGAAATCACACAATTGATATTTGATTTTTCTACAGTAAAAATGTCTCCAGTCCTGTATAAAGCTGCTCTCTGGGGCCAAACCACACTACTTTTTTTTCACATTCATCAACACTCAAATTTAATTTACGCTGTCTTTTTTTCCCTGTATTTGACTCCCTCCACTAACCTTCTCCTCACACTTGCCATCCTTCCTTCACTTCTCCTCAAGCATTTGACTACTTCAGAGGCAAGGTGGATGCCACCCACAAGGAGATTCCTTCTGTCCCTTCCCCCTTCTCTCCTTCTACCTAATTCTCCTTCTGCATTTGACTCCTTTTCTTCTCTTACAGAGCTGGAAGCTAATCATCTTCTCTTCTCCCTCTACCACATGCCCTCTAGATCGTATCCCCTCACACCTTACTGCATCTCTTAGTCCCCACTCTCACCCACATCTTCAATTCCTCCCTATTCTCTGGCTCTTTACCCTCTTACTTTAAGCCTGTAGTGGTCACCCTTTTCTCAGAAACAACCTACACCCTATGTGCCTTACTAACTACCGCCCTGTATCCCTCCTGCTGTTTGTCTCCTAATTGCTAGAATGTCAACATTCTTAAATCACATTCCCTCCTGGATCCTTTACAACCTGCCTTTCGTACAGCTCGTTCTACAGACTGTGCTTAAAGCAAATTCCCAAGGTCACTTTTCCCTACTAATCCTACTTGATCTATCTGCTGCGTTTGATGCTCTCAATCACTCTCCTCCTTCATATTCTAAACTCTCTCTTGGTATCCGTAACACAGTTCTATCCTGGTTTTCATCATAACTTTCCTGTCACACATTCTCCATCTCTGTTGCTAACATGTCTTCGTCTTCTATTGATCTGTCTGTGGGTATACATCAGGGCTCTGTTCTGAGATCTCTCTTTCTCTCTACATACTATCATTTGGTGACCTCATCAACTCTTTGTGACAATCCTATAAATAACAAATACAAATATCAGGTCATGGGAATAAGTGATTTGGACATAAAAGTAACATTTCGGAAGTGTGGACAACTAATACATCTTGTAGATTGCCTTTACAGTGTGATGTCATTGATTCAGTAGATTGTGTGCAGACCAGGACTGCAGTACAGTGTCACTCACATGGATGACTTGCGTGGTAGAAGCTCAAGAACAAGGATGTCAAACTCCAGTCCTCGAGGGCAGCAAACAGGCCAGGTTTTCAGGATATCCCTACTGAAAACCTGGCCTGTTTGGGACCCTCGAGGACTGGAGTTTGACATGCATGCTCTAGAAGGAGCACAGCTGTGGGTGGGAGGTGGATTTGCTTTGCATCAAATGGTTTGGAGCAAGGTTTATTGTATGTAGTAACATAATAACAATGCAATGCTTAACTTTTATTTCAGGAGGGATGACTGCAGAACAGAAGTGAATATTGAAGCCATGTGTTCCTTTTCTTGCAAAAGAGAAAATTTGAAGGACAGTTGAAGAGAAGGAAAATTACTACACAGAGACAGATAAGCAATGTGTATATTTCTCATTTACCATTTAGTATTTGTCGTTTTATTGACTCCACACAATCCGGCTGCTACGGGTTTCACATTGAATATTTTCATCTCTACTCTACCCCTTCCTGTGATCTGAACCATGCAAGTTTTCGTTGATTCAATACATCATGAGTAGAGGGTGGCTACAGTATGAAGTAAAGACCCAAGGACCACATCTACTACCATTCATAACAAGAACATGTGCAGTAGCGCACAGCTGCAGTTCTATGTGATTGTTATGAAAGGTTGAGGTGGTTCAATTCTATGAATCTGGAGTGGGATGGATCCTGTTTGCATCATATGGTTTCATCTAGGCCAGTAGATTATATAACTTTCAGTACAGGTTACACATGGCATCAGTATTAGTGATTTAAAGAGGAGGAAAGCTTCAATGTGGAGAACAAAGCCAAGTAATGTTGAAGTTACTCCTTTTACCATTTACTTGGTCAGTCTGTACTGTCTACTCCCCACACAGCTGCTAAGGATCTTCCATTTTAAATACTTTCACCTCCTATTCTGCACTGCTTTGCTGCCCATTATTCAGAGATGCGTTCCAGTCATGTTTACCACTCTGAATCTCTCTGCAGTCATTGGTTCAGCACATCATGGGTAGAGCATGGCTACAGATACAGCAAGCTATTATTATTTTACCGGCTGATCATCCATAATATTGCATTAAAACATAGAATATCACTTAATTTCCAAAAGATTCAGTGATGCTGATAATGCAGAATCTCACAACATTTCCCATCATAATGCCATAATGCACCAGTGGGAGAAATAATCCTTGCTATATCTGTACATTGTGTGACGTATTACCTCCATGACCATTGAGAGCAAGTACATCTTCTGTATAGAGCGGCTGTGTTATGATGCAGTTATTGATCATCATTGACATAATCACAAGAATCTTATGCAAAGGGAAATTGTCCGCAGCGAAGTGAGATTTCAGCCCCCAAACGTCTGTAATATTAATGCAATGTCTTACTTTTGTTGCAGTGAACACTGAAGAGACGGATCTACTACAACACTGTACAGGATGAGCATACGCTACAAGCAGCAAAATGATCTTGCAGTTGACAGTATGTTGTTCTGGTAATGTGCACAATTATTATTTATGGGCTACACACCACAGTGCTGGACATATTCTGTTAACTTCAACTCTACTCCTAACATGGAGATGTCTTCCTGGTGTTACTGATTCAGTACATCATATGCACAGTGTGGTTATGATATGATGGATTGATTTAATGAACCCACCAACCAATGATGACATCTGCATCATCTTCTGTAAAGTGCAGCTACAGCATGATATTATCAGCATTTGGTGCGGTATAATCAGAGGTATCTATGTGCTTTTGTGCCTGTTTTAAGTCCTCCAGCTTAACGCCCCTACACCTCCCACTACACAGGCATACTTACTTATGCATACACTGACATCTGGCATACCTACACACACCCCAGGGCCACTTCCTTCCCCTGATGTCAGGGAGAGGATGGGCATGCAGAGTGCAGTAAGTCTCCACGTTACTCTGGCCAACAGTCTTGGCCTACCCCCAGCATCTGTCACCCACAACATCTGTTCCCTCCTTGTAAAGTGCTGAACTATCTCACCTGGGTCAGTGCTATAGCTGATCACAGTGCCCGATCAGGATGTCACTGTGACAGGCAGCAGTGCAGATTGACCGGTCAATCAATGCAGTGCCGCAACATATGCACTAAATGAGATTTCCGTGCCCCCAGTCAGGTTACTCCCTGGGCAGTGACCCTGCTCACACCCTCCCCTAGTTCCACCTCTGATCACAATTATCTCTCTTGGAGAGTGTAGCAAATTGGAGTTGGGGGAATCTCACCTCTGCCATGCATGGTCACAATCTGGGCACAGGACCCAAATAGTGGGCAATGTGGCACTTCTTACAGTAGAGAATAAGTAACTTTATTCTTTACTTGTGTATTAAGGACCTTATTTGCATTAAATTCAGTCCACATGGGACCAAGACTTTCTGGCTTACTGAACAAAGTGGAATTGTTTCGTAGAGGGTGGAGAATTGTATTTTATCTGAAATTACCCCCTCTGCACAAAATACAAACAATTATACCCATACAAGTACCTTGTGGAAGTTGTTGCCCTCTATCTTCCTGTGGTCTCTCCCTGTTTCTCACCGTGCCTCCTCCCATTTCCTTGCACCTCTGCGTCTCCGCATATATCCCTATACTCAGAGCCGGCTCCGGTCAGTGACATGGGATGCCCAAATATGAGCATACCCATATATGGGCATCCATGCCACTGACCGGAGCCCGCTCTGTTGCGGATATGGAGAGAGACTGGGAGATTTACATCCCCTTATAATTCATATGGTGCATAGTACCGGCACGTATTGTTTTACCGGTACTGTGTACCTTCCTACTTTCACACTGGTACAGTATATGCTGCAGTGGGACTGAGAGGGATATATTGGTAACACATAGTCATTGTTGGGGGAATTCAATCCATTTTGAAAATAGTAATGAAATGTTTTTTACGTTTCTTTTTTTTCAGTAATGAAGAATGAAACATTTCTGTTAAAATTGAATTGGAGGTGAACTGGATTCATCATCAACTCTGCACCAGTGTGAATTGATGTTCTTTAATGTTCTGATAAGGTACATGCAACATCTCTTCCTCAACCCCTGCACCACTCTCTGCCTCTTGCCTCTCTCTCTCCACCTCCCTGCTAAGCGTATTAACCCATCTAATGTAATCCACATTCCATGTCTCACTTTACTCTTCACTTCTCACGTGCCCTCTGGAATGACTGCTCTCTGACTAACAAGGTCTATTTGTACATGACCTCTTCTGCTCTCATCATCCACCACCTCTCATTCCCCTCACCCCTGTCCTACTCGATACCTCAGCTTAATTGAACTCTCTCCTCTGACATCTACCCTTATCTCTAACCTCTCCTCACTTTCTGCTTAAACTAACTATCTTGTTAACTTTTACAATGCTATCATCTCCTCCTCCTCCTCCCTCCTCCATCATATATATGCCCCTTCTAGGCTCTGACACACTCATCCCTCTAAGGCCATGATTATCATGGGCACATGCTTGGTCATCCACAGTGTGTGCGAGCGATGCAGAGCCGCCTCGGACCTCAGTGCAGGGATTGCTGCATACCCCCAGCATCTGTCACCCACAAACAATACACACACTAATACTCCCCACAATACACACTATAATACCTCCTCAATACTAATCTCCCCAATAATATTATAGCTCCAAACACAATATACACAACACCCTTACACAAGATACACAATCTAGTACTCTCCTCTGCACCTCTACACACAATATAATACTCCCACACACACAATATACACACTACCCTCCTACCCCCATAAAATACAACCAATAATACACACACACTTTGTGGATGTTGGGACCAGCTCCCGGCATGCACCAGTGAAAGAGAGAGGCCCGCAGAAGCTCGGAAGAACTCCCTCCATCCGTGCCTTCCTCCGTTTCACATCTTCTCCCTGTCTCTCTCCCTCCCTTTCCTTGCATCTCTCTGCGTCTTTACGTATACCCAGTCAGTGACGGCTCTGGTCACGTGATGCCTTAATATGGGCTTATCCATATATGTTCATCCACGTCACTAATGTGATGCCCGCACTGTTGCGGAGCTGGTACTTACGACGGGCACTTATTGTTTTATCAGTACTGCGTACCTGACTCTACCGGCCTACTTTCAACACTAGTACAATATGTGCTTCACTACGAGTGAGTGGGGAATATTGGCATCACACAGTCACTGTTGAATATGCCATTCAATCCATTTTGAAAATAGTAATGCAATGTGGTTTTGTTTTGTTTGCTTTTTGCAGTAATGAAGAATGGAAAAGTTATATTAAAATTAAATTGGAGGGGGACTAGATTCAGCATTTCATCATGAACTCTGCACTTGTGAGAATTTAACTTCTTGAATACCCTGACAGGTACACGCAACATTAAGACTATAATCTGCTGTGCAAGCTTTCGTGCTATACCTCCCCCTCAGGTTTTGATTTATACATTTGCTCCCTCAATTCATGTCCTCTAATATTTGAAAGCTCTCTCCTAGCATTTTCTCTTTACCACAGAACGTCATCCCAATGTAACCTCTCTCTTGTTCTTTCTGCTTGCTGTTTCCTCACTCCTCTGTTAAACTTTTCTAATTTCTCTAACTTCCACACTCCTGCTTTTATCCACATGTTCTCCTCTTTCCTTCCCCTACCTTTGCATGTGTCTACACACTGCACCATTTGTACAGACCTCTATTGCAGCTATTTCTGCACTGCTCAATGAAAAGCACTCTTTAATATCCTATTCTCTGTGCCCCCTCTCTCTGCGCCCCCTCTTTTGGCGCCTCCTCTCTGCGCCCCCTCTCTCTGCGCCTATCTGTCTCATTCTCTCTACGTCCCTCTCTCTCTACATAGAGCTATCTCTGTCTCTCTCTACACCTATCTCTGTGTCTCCTTCTATGTTTGCTGATGTGTGGGATATCTCTTATAATCTTGAACCTGCTCATATACACATCGGGCCTCCCTGCCTCTGCCTCCCTGCTAAGAGTGTTAACCTATCTAATGTAATCCACATTCCTTTCCTTACTTTTCTCTTCCCTTCTCCTATGCCATCTGGAATGTCCGTTCTCTGACTAACAAGGCTCTAGTTGTACATGACCTCTTCTGCTCTCATCATTCACAATCAGTCATTCCCCTCACCCCGTCTTACCTGTCCCACTGATTTGACTCTGCTTAATTAAACTCTCCTCTGACATCTACTCTAACCTCTCTGCTCTCTCTCTCTTTCCGCTTAAACTAACAATCTTATTAACTCTTACAATGCTATCCTCCTATCTATATGCCCCCTCTAGGCTCTGACACACTTGTCCCTCTAGCCCACACCCTTGGCTAAATTCCCAAACATATTCATCACACTTCCACTCGCTGTTCTTAATGCCTATGAAGGAAATCACACAATTGATATTTGATTTTTCTACAGTAAAAATGTCTCCAGTCCTGTATAAAGCTGCTCTCTGGGGCCAAACCACACTACTTTTTTTTCCACATTCATCAACACACAAATTTAATTTACGCTGTCTTTTTTTCCCTGTATTTGACTCCCTCCACTAACCTTCTCCTCACACTTGCCATCCTTCCTTCACTTCTCCTCAAGCATTTGACTACTTCAGAGTCAAGGTGGATGCCACCCACAAGGAGATTCCTTCTGTCCCTTCCCCCTTCTCTCCTTCTACCTAATTCTGCTTCTGCATTTGACTCCTTTTCTTCTCTTACAGAGCTGGAAGCTAATCATCTTCTCTTCTCCCTCTACCACATGCCCTCTAGATCATATCCCCTCACACCTTACTGCATCTCTTAGTCCCCACTCTCACCCACATCTTCAATTCCTCCCTATTCTCTGGCTCTTTACCCTCTTACTTTAAGCCTGTAGTGGTCACCCTTTTCTCAGAAACAACCTACACCCTATGTGCCTTACTAACTACCGCCCTGTATCCCTCCTGCTGTTTGTCTCCTAATTGCTAGAATGTCAACATTCTTAAATCACATTCCCTCCTGGATCCTTTACAACCTGCCTTTCGTACAGCTCGTTCTACAGACTGTGCTTAAAGCAAATTCCCAAGGTCACTTTTCCCTACTAATCCTACTTGATCTATCTGCTGCGTTTGATGCTCTCAATCACTCTCCTCCTTCATATTCTAAACTCTCTCTTGGTATCCGTAACACAGTTCTATCCTGGTTTTCATCATAACTTTCCTGTCGCACATTCTCCATCTCTGTTGCTAACATGTCTTCGTCTTCTATTGATCTGTCTGTGGGTATACATCAGGGCTCTGTTCTGAGATCTCTCTTTCTCTCTACATACTATCATTTGGTGACCTCATCAACTCTTTGTGACAATCCTATAAATAACAAATACAAATATCAGGTCATGGGAATAAGTGATTTGGACATAAAAGTAACATTTCGGAAGTGTGGACAACTAATACATCTTGTAGATTGCCTTTACAGTGTGATGTCATTGATTCAGTAGATTGTGTGCAGACCAGGACTGCAGTACAGTGTCACTCACATGGATGACTTGCGTGGTAGAAGCTCAAGAACAAGGATGTCAAACTCCAGTCCTCGAGGGCAGCAAACAGGCCAGGTTTTCAGGATATCCCTACTGAAAACCTGGCCTGTTTGGGACCCTCGAGGACTGGAGTTTGACATGCATGCTCTAGAAGGAGCACAGCTGTGGGTGGGAGGTGGATTTGCTTTGCATCAAATGGTTTGGAGCAAGGTTTATTGTATGTATTATCATAATAACAATGCAATGCTTAACTTTTATTTCAGGAGGGATGACTGCAGAACAGAAGTGATTATTGAAGCCATGTGTTCCTTTTCTTGCAAAAGAGAAAATTTGAAGGACAGTTGAAGAGAAGGAAAATTACTACACAGAGACAGATAAGCAATGTGTATATTTCTCATTTACCATTTAGTATTTGTCGTTTTATTGACTCCACACAATCCGGCTGCTACGGGTTTCACATTGAATATTTTCATCTCTACTCTACCCCTTCCTGTGATCTGAACCATGCAAGTTTTCGTTGATTCAATACATCATGAGTAGAGTGTGGCTACAGTATGAAGTAAAGACCCAAGGATCACATCTACTACCATTCATAACAAGAACATGTGCAGTAGCGCACAGCTGCAGTTCTATGTGATTGTTATGAAAGGTTGAGGTGGTTCAATTCTATGAATCTGGAGTGGGATGGATCCTGTTTGCATCATATGGTTTCATCTAGGCCAGTAGATTATATAACTCTCAGTACAGGTTACACATGGCATCAGTATTAGTATTTAAAGAGGAGGAAAGCTTCAATGCGGAGAACAAAGCCAAGTAATGTTGAAGTTACTCCTTTTACCATTTACTTGGTCAGTCTGTACTGTCTACTCCCCACACAGCTGCTAAGGATCTTCCATTTTAAATACTTTCACCTCCTATTCTGCACTGCTTTGCTGCCCATTATTCAGAGATGCCTTCCAGTCATGTTTACCACTCTGAATCTCTCTGCAGTCATTGGTTCAGCACATCATGGGTAGAGCATGGCTACAGATACAGCAAGCTATTATTATTTTACCGGCTGATCACCCATAATATTGCATTAAAACATAGAATATCACTTAATTTCCAAAAGATTCAGTGATGCTGATAATGCAGAATCTCACAACATTTCCCATCATAATGCCATAATGCACAAGTGGGAGAAATAATCCTTGCTATATCTGTACATTGTGTGACGTATTACCTCAATGACCAATGAGAGCAAGTACATCTTCTGTATAGAGCGGCTGTGTTATGATGCAGTTATTGATCATCATTGACATAATCACAAGAATCTTATGCAAAGGGAAATTGTCCGCAGCGAAGTGAGATTTCAGCCCCCAAACGTCTGTAATATTAATGCAATGTCTTACTTTTGTTGCAGTGAACACTGAAGAGACGGATCTACTACAACACTGTACAGGATGAGCATACGCTACAAGCAGCAAAATGATCTTGCAGTTGACAGTATGTTGTTCTGGTAATGTGCACAATTATTATTTATGGGCTACACACCACAGTGCTGGACATATTCTGTTAACTTCAACTCTACTCCTAACATGGAGATGTCTTCCTGGTGTTACTGATTCAGTACATCATATGCACAGTGTGGTTATGATATGATGGATTGATTTAATGAACCCACCAACCAATGATGACATCTGCATCATCTTCTGTAAAGTGCAGCTACAGCATGATATTATCAGCATTTGGTGCGGTATAATCAGAGGTATCTATGTGCTTTTGTGCCTGTTTTAAGTCCTCCAGCTTAACGCCCCTACACCTCCCACTACACAGGCATACTTACTTATGCATACACTGACATCTGGCATACCTACACACACCCCAGGGCCACTTCCTTCCCCTGATGTCAGGGAGAGGATGGGCATGCAGAGTGCAGTAAGTCTCCACGTTACTCTGGCCAGCAGTCTTGGCCTACCTCCAGCATCTGTCACCCACAACATCTGTTCCCTCCTTGTAAAGTGCTGAACTATCTCACCTGGGTCAGTGCTATAGCTGATCACAGTGCCCGATCAGGATGTCACTGTGACAGGCAGCAGTGCAGATTGACCGGTCAATCAATGCAGTGCCGCAACATATGCACTAAATGAGATTTCCGTGCCCCCAGTCAGGTTACTCCCTGGGCAGTGACCCTGCTCACACCCTCCCCTAGTTCCACCTCTGATCACAATTATCTCTCTTGGAGAGTGTAGCAAATTGGAGTTGGGGGAATCTCACCTCTGCCATGCATGGTCACAATCTGGGCACAGGACCCAAATAGTGGGCAATGTGGCACTTCTTACAGTAGAGAATAAGTAACTTTATTCTTTACTTGTGTATTAAGGACCTTATTTGCATTAAATTCAGTCCACATGGGACCAAGACTTTCTGGCTTACTGAACAAAGTGGAATTGTTTCGTAGAGGGTGGAGAATTGTATTTTATCTGAAATTACCCCCTCTGCACAAAATACAAACAATTATACCCATACAAGTACCTTGTGGAAGTTGTTGCCCTCTATCTTCCTGTGGTCTCTCCCTGTTTCTCACCGTGCCTCCTCCCATTTCCTTGCACCTCTGCGTCTCCGCATATATCCCTATACTCAGAGCCGGCTCCGGTCAGTGACATGGGATGCCCAAATATGAGCATACCCATATATGGGCATCCATGCCACTGACAGGAGCCCGCTCTGTTGCGGATATGGAGAGAGACTGGGAGATTTACATCCCCTTATAATTCATATGGTGCATAGTACCGGCACGTATTGTTTTACCGGTACTGTGTACCTTCTTACTTTCACACTGGTACAGTATGTGCTGCAGTGGGACTGAGAGGGATATATTGGTAACACATAGTCATTGGTGGGGGAATTCAATCCATTTTGAAAATAGTAATGCATTGTTTTTTACTTTTTTTTTTGCAGTAATGAAGAATGAAAAAGTTCTGTTAAAATTGAATTGGACGTGAACTGGATTCAGCATTTCATCATCAACTCTGCACCAGTGTGAATTGACGTTCTTTAATGTTCTGACAAGGTACATGCAACATCTCTTCCTCTACCCCTACACCACCCTCTGCCTCTTGCCTCTCTCTCCACCTCCCTGCTAAGCGTATTAACCCATCTAATGTAATCCACATTCCTTGTCTCACTTTACTCTTCCCTTCTCACGTGCCCTCTGGAATGTCTGCTCTACGACTAACATGGTCTATTTGTACATGACCTCTTCTGCTCTCATCATCCACCACTTCTCATTCCCCTCACCCCTGTCCTACTCGATACCTCAGCTTAATTGAACTCTCTCCTCTGACATCTACCCTTATCTCTAACCTCTCCTCACTTTCTGCTTAAACTAACTATCTTGTTAACTCTTACAATGCTATCATCTCCTCCTCCCTCCTCCTCCATCATCTATATGCCCCTTCTAGGCTCTGACACACTCATCCCTCTAAGGCCGTGATTATCATGGGCACACGCTTGGTCGTCCACAGTGCGTGCGAGCGATGCAGGGCCTCCCCGTCGCCTCGGACCTCAGTGCGGGGATTGCTGGAGCGACAGGCATGCGCTAACTTTGCCTTCTGTTGTGTGCTTACTATAGACGCAGCCTAAACCATGCATTGGTTTAATTCACAAGCACGCTCTCATCACACTTCATCACATCACACTGCTGCTCTTAACACCTATGGAGGAAATCTCACAGTCTGATTTTCTACACTAAACCTTTGTCCTGTTCTGTAAAACTCTGCTCCTTTTTTTAAGGTCAAACACTACTTTTTCCTCACTCATCAACACTCCAATTTCATTCACACTGTCTTCTATGTATTTGAGTCCCACCACTGACTTTCTCCTCCCACTTAACATCCATCCTTTATTTCTCCTCAAGCCTTTGCTCACTTGAGGCAAGGTGGATGCCATCCACAAGTAGATTCGTTCTCTCCCTTCCCCCTCTCTCTTTTTCTATCTAGATCTCATTGCACTCTTGACTCCTTTTCTCCTGTCACAAAGCTGGAACCTGATCTTCTCTTCTCCCTCTACCACATGCCCTCTCAATCCTATATTCTCACTCTCACCCACATCTTCAATTCCTCCATATCCTTTGGCTCTTTCAACTCTTCCTTTTAAGCATGCAGTGGTCACCCCTATTCTCAAAAATAACCTTGACCTTGTGTGAATTTCTAACTATCGCCCTGTATCCGTCCTACCATTTGCCTCCTAATTGCTAGAACGTCTTGTGATCTCCCGTTTGATCAACATTCTTAAATCACATGCTCCTCTGGGCCCTTCACAATCTGCCTTTCCCAATGTAACCAATTATGTACATAAAGAAAATTCCCAAGGTCCATTTTACTTACTAATCCTGCTTGATCTCTCTTCTGCTTTTGATACTGTCAATCACTCTTCTCATTCATATTCTAAACTCTTTCTTCGTATCCGCAGCAAACTTATATCCTGGTTTTCATCATACTTCTCCATCACACATTCTCCATCTCTATTGCTAATGTGTCTTTGTCTCCTGTTGTTTTGTCTGTTGGTATACCTCAGGACTCTGTTCTGGGACCTCTCTCACTACATACTATCACTAGTTGACCTTATCAACTATTTTGGCCCTTGATATCATCTCTTTGCAGATGATACACACACCTATCCACCCTACCGTCACTCCTGCAATTTAGTCCCTAGTTTCGGGTTGCCTCCTGGCTATATCCTCCATGGATGACACTCTTCTGCCTTAAACCTAATGTCTAAAACTGAGCTCCTCATATTTCCCCCTAAATCTGGCCTAATATCACCTTTCTCCATCGCAGTAAACAGTACTACCATCATCCTGTCATGAAAGCACATTGCCTAGGAGTAACATTTGACTCTTCCCTTTCCATCTTCATTCACGACACTGGCTAAAGTTTGTCGATTCTTTCTCTGTAATATTTCCAAGATTTGCCCTTTTCTCTGTCAATCTACTGCTAAAACGCCAATGCATGCCCTTATCGTATGGGTTAACATACTGCTAACAGGGCTCCCTGCTTCACAACTTTCTCATTTGCAATCTATCCAAAACTCTGCTGCTTGAATAATTTCCCTTTCTCCCACAACAGTATCTGCTCATCTCCTCCTCCTCCTTAAATCCCTCTCCTTGCTTCCCATCAAGTTTCAGATCACCTACAAAGTTCTCCTCCTTACCTTTTTGTTAAGGTTCTCTATTAGTGGTGTACCGAGTACCCGGCGTTACCCAACACATTTCCAGCTACCCGGACATTACTCGAAACCGGCCACTGAGAAGTGGACTTGGCCGGGTAATACCCGGCGTCGGGTAATGTCAGGGCAGCTGGAAATAATCTTTTATACTTACCTTTCCTAAGACATCTAGGATCAGCAGCAGCAGTCCTCTGATGTTGGCAGCATCAGAGGTGTCTTCACCTGGCGGGGGGAGCTGCAGGAATCACTTCCACAGCACCGAAGCAGGTAAGCTGTGTCTGTGAGCCTGCAGCTCCCCCGCCGGCTGAAGACACCACAGATGCTGCCACCGTCACAGGACTGCTGCTGATCCTAGATGTCACCGCCACCCGGAAGGTAAGTGCCAAACCGTGTACCCGACCGGGTAGAACCTTTCATTTTGGCCGGGTACCCGTTACCCATTTTTTTATAGTTGAGGACCCAGTCCAACACTATTCTCTATTCATCTGCTCCTTCCTACATATCATCTTTGGTCTCGTTATGCCCTTCCTCGTCTCCTAAGCTCTACTAATAACTGTCTCCATTATACTTCTTACACCTCTACTGCGCACTCGCTCTCTTGCCTGAAACCCTTTCCCATCAATTTACCTGTGAAACTCACACACACTCAGTATATGCCAACATACCCTCTTCCACCCACATTTAAGATCAACCTTAAAATTCACAACTTAAATGAAGCATTTCAATAGCTTTTACTCGTTGCTACTGTCACTCATTCAGTCACTAACTATTGTTCCCAAGAAGTGCTTTATACTACAAGTACCCACCATTAAGGACAAGCATTGTCATCTACTGCACTTGTTCCCCCACCTGTTGTCTCTCTGTAAGTCTCCTTACATTTCTCTTAGATTGTAAACTACCCAGGACAGGGATTTACTTTCCTATTGTCTGTTTTTGTTTGTTGAACTTATTGTATAATAATTTCCTGTACTTTTTGGTCTCTCTTGTAAAGCGCTGAGTACACAATGGGTGGTATATAAATAGAGATATATGCAGAGTCTAGAGACAAGGCACACGTGTATAGGTAGCTACAGTTTATCCGGGACCGTATGCATCCTTGAAGTGCCTGTCCCAGTTATTTTCTATTGATTGCAATGTAGGAGTGTCTGTCCTGTCTTATTTTTTTTATTATTATTATTATTATTATTATTATTATATATACAAAGATATATACAAAGATTGTTTCCTGTCGTTAGCATGACATTGTGTGACACAGTGTGATGTCATTGATTCAGTAGATTGTGTGCAGACCGGGACTGCAGTACAGTTTCACTGACATGAATAACTTGTGTGGTAGAAGCTCTAGAAGGAGCACAGCTGTGGGAGGGAGGTGGATTTGCTTTGTATCACATGGTTTGGAGCAAGGTTCATTGTATGTATCGTCAATAATAATTATAATAATAATAATGCAATGCTTAACTTTTTTATTTCAAGAGGAAAGACTGCAGAACAGAAGTGAATATTGAAGCCATGTGTTCATTTTCTTGCAAAATAGAAAATTGAAGGACAGTTGAAGAGGAGGAAAATGACTACACAGAGACAGATAAGCAATGTGTATATTTCTCATTTAGTATTTGTCGTTTTATTGACTCCAAAAAATCCGGCTGCTAAGGGTTTCGCATTGGACATATTCACCTCTACTCCACCCCTTCCTGTGATCTGTACCATGCAGATTTTTGTTGATTCATTACATCATGAATAGAGTGTGGCTACAGTATGAAGTACTGACCCAAGGACCACATCTACTACCATTCATAACAAGAACATGTGCAGTAGCGCACTGCTGCAGTTCTATGTTATTGTTATGAAAGGTTGAGGTGGTGCAATCATATGAATCTTGAGTGGGAGGGATCCTGTTTGCATCATTTAATTTGATCTAGGCCAGTAGAGTATATAACTCTCAGTACAGGTTACATATGGCATCAGTATTAGTGATTTAAAGAACAGAAAAACAGGAGTGGAGAACAAAACCAAGTAATGTTGAAGTTACTACTTTTTACTATTTACTTGGTCAGTCTGTACTGTCTACTCCCCACACAGCTGCTAAGGGTTTCCATTTGAGATACATTCACCTTCTACTCTGCACTACTGTGCTACCCTCTATTCAGAGATGAGTTCAAGTCATGTTTACCACTCTAAATCGCTCTGCAGTCATTGATTCAGCACATCATGGGTAGAGCATGGCTATAGATACAGCAAGCTTTATTTTACCCTAATATTGCATTAAAAAATAGAATATCACTCAGTTTCCTACAGATTTACTGATGCTGATAATGCAGAATCTCACCCTCCCATCATAATACACCAGAGGAAGAAATAATCCTTGCTATATATGTACATTGTGTGACATATTGCCTCCATGACCATTGATGGCAAATACATATTCTGTATAGAGCAGCTGTGTTATGATGTAGTTGTTATTGATCATCATTGAGATATAATCACAAGAATCTTATGCAAAGGGAAACTGTCATTAGCATAGTGGGATTTCAGCCCCCAAACTTCTGTAATATTAATGCAATGTCTTACTTTTATTGCAGTGAACACCGAAGAGACGGATCTACTACAACACTGCACAGGACAAGAGTATACACTACAAGCAGCAAAATGATCATGCAGTTGACAATATGTTGTTCTGGTAATGTGCACAATTATTATGTATGGGCTCCACACCACAGTGCTGGACATATTTTGTTAACTTCAACACTACCCCTACCATGGAGATGTCTTCCTGTGATTGGTGTTACTGATTCAGTACATCATATGCACAGTGTGGCTATTATATGATGGATTGATTTAATGAACCCACCAAACACTGATGACATCTGTATCATCTTCTGTAAAGTGCATCTACAGCAGGATATTATCAGCATTTGGGGTGATATAATCAGAGGCATCTATGTGCTTTTGTGCTGGGTAAAGTCCTCCAGCTGAACCGCCCCCCGCCCCCCACCCCCCTACACCTCCTGCCACACAGGCAAACTTACTTACACACACAGCACACTTACTTATGCACACTGACACTTGGCATACCTACACACACACACCCCACAGCCACTGGCATGCATGCAGAGTCCTGGGTATGCAGGATGGGCATGCAGAGTACAGAATATCTCCACCTTGCTCTGGCCCGTACTCTTGGCCTACCCCCAGCATCTGTCACCCACAACCTCTGTTCCCTCCCTGTAAATTGCTGCACTAACACACCTTGGTCAGCGCTACAACCGATCACAGCACCGGATCATGTCACTGTGATAGGAAGCAGTGCTAATTGACCGGTCAATCAATGCCACGTGGCAACATACGCACCAAAAGAGATTTCCATGCCCCCTGACAGGCTACTCCCTGGGCAGTGACCCTGCTCATCTTCCACCTCTGATCACAATATTCTCTCTTGGAGAGTGTAGCAAATTGGAGTTGGGGGAATTTCACCTCTGCAGTGCATGTAGAGTCCTGTATGCAGAGTACAGAAAGTCTCCACCTTAGTCTGGCCCGTACTCTTGGCCTACCCACAGCATCTGTCACCCACAAATAATACATACACTAATACTCCCCACAATACACACTTTAATACCTCCTCAATAATAATCTCCCCAATAATATTATAGTCTTAAACACAATATACACAATACCCCCTAACACAAGATACCCAATCTAACACTCTCCTCTGCACCTCAACATAATATACACACTATAATACCCTACACACAATATAATACTCCCACACACACACAATATACACACTATCCTCCTACCGCCATAAAACACAACCAATAATACACACACACTTTGTGGATGTTGGGACCAGCTCCTTGCATGCACCAGTGAAAGAGAGAGGCCTGCCATCCGTGCCTCCCTCCGTTTCCCATCTTCTCCCTGTCTCTCTCCCTCCCTTTCTTTGCATCTCCCTGCATCTTTGCGTATACCCAGTCAGTGACGGCTCCGGTCACGTGATGCCTTAATATGGGCTTATCCATATATCTGTTGCAGAGATGGAGAGAGACCTGGAGATTTTACATTTCCTTATAATTCATATTGGTACTTAGTACGGGCACTTATTGTTTTATCAGTACTGGGTACCTGACCGTACTGGCCTACGAGTGAGAAGGGAATATTGGCATCACACAGTTACTGTTGAATATGTCATTCAATCCATTTTGAAAATAGTAATGCAATGTGGTTTTGTTTTGTTTGCTTTTTGCAGTAATGAAGAATGAAAAAGTTATATTAAAATTAAATTGGAGGGGAACTGGATTCAGCATTTCTTCATGAACTCTGCACTTGTGAGCATTGACCTTCTTGAGTGCCCTGACAGGTACACGCAACTTTAAGACTATAATCTTCATCAACTGCTGTGCAAGCTTTCGTGCTATACCTCCCCCTCCGGTTTTGATTTATACATTTGCTCTCTCAATTCATGTCCTCTAATATCTGGAGGCTCTCTCCTAGCATTTCTCTCTACCACAGCACGTCATCCCAATGTAACCTCTCTCTTGTTCTTTCTGTTTACTGTTTCCTCACTCCTCTGTAAAACTTTTCTAATTTCTCTAACTTCCACACTCCTGCTTTTATCCACATGTTCTATACACTTTCCTTCCCCTACCTTTGCATGTGTCTACACAAAGCACCATTTGTACAGACCTCTATTGCAGCTATTTCTGCACTGCTCAATGAAATGCACTCCTGCACATCCTATTCTCTTCCACCTTCCCTCATTCTCTACGCCCCCCTCTCAAAGCCCCCTCTCTCTATGTCTCCTCTCTCTACGCCTATCTGTCTCATTCTCTTGACGCCCTTCTCTCTCTACATATCCCTATCTCTGTCTCTCTCTACACCTATCTCTGTGTCTCCTTCTATGCTCGCTGATGTTGGGGGATATCTCTTATAATCTTGGACCGGCTCATATACACATCAGGCCTCCCTACTAAGAGTGTTAACCTATCTAATGTAATCCACATTCCTTTCCTTACTTTTCTCTTCCCTTCTCCTGTGCCCTCTGGAATGTCCACTCTTACTAACAAGGCTCTAGTTGTACATAACCTCTTCTGCTCTCATCAGTCACAATCAGTCATTCCCCTCACCGCATCTTACCTGTCCCACTGATTTGCCTCTGCTTAATTAAACTCTCCTCTGACATCTACTCTAACCTCTCTTCTCTCTTCTCTCTCTTTCTTTCTGCTTAAACTAACAATCTTATTAACTCTTACAATGCTATCCTCCTATCTATATGCCCCCTATAGGCTCTGACACACTCATCCCTCTAACCCACACCTTTGGCTAAATTCCCAAACACACTCATCACACTTCCACTTGCTGTTCTTAATACCTACGGAGGAAATCTCACACTTTGTTTGATTTTTCTACAGTAAAAATGTCTCCTGTCCTGTATAAAGCTGCTCTCTAGGGCTAAATACACTACTTTTTTCCACACTCATCAACACTCAAATTTAATTTACGCTGTTTTTTTTCTCTGTATTTGACTCCCTCCACTAACCTTCTCCTCACACTTGCCATCCTTCCTTCACTTCTCCTCAAGCATTTGACTACTTCAGAGGCAAGGTGGATGCCACCCACAAGGAGATTCCTTCTGTCCCTTCCCCCTTCTCTCCTTCTACCCAAATCTCCTTCTGCACTTGACTCCTTTTCTTCTCTTACAGAGCTGGAAGCTAATCATCTTCTATTCTCCCTCTACCACATGCCCTCTAGATCGTATCCCCTCACACCTTACTGCATCTCTTAGTCCCCACTCTCACCCACATCTTCAATTTCTCCCTATTCTCTGGATTTTTGTCCTCTTACTTTAAGCCTGTAGCGGTCACCCTTTTGTCAGAAACAAACTACACCCTATGTGCCTTACTAACTACCGCTCTGTATCCCTCATGCTGTTTGCCTTCTAATTGCTAGTGTCAACATTCTTAAATCACATGCCCTCCTGGATCCTTTACAACCTGCCTTTCGTACAGCACGTTCTACAGACTGTGCTTAAAGCTAATTCCCAAGGTTTTTCCCTACTAATCCTACTTGATCTATCGGCTGCGTTTGATGCTCTCAATCACTCTCCTCCTTCATATTCTAAACTCTCTCTTGGTATCAGTAACACAGTTCTATCCTGGTTTTCATCATAACTTTCATGTCACACATTCTCCATCTCTGTTGCTAACATGTCTTCGTCTTCTATTGATCTGTCTGTGGGTATACATCAGGGCTCTGTTCTGAGATCTCTCTTTGTCTCTACATACTATCATTTGGTGACTTCATCAATGCTTTTGGCCTTAGATATAATCTCTATGCGGATGATACACACACAAATCTATCCACCCCTGTTCTCACTCCTGCAATCCAGTCCCTACTCTTGGGTTGTCTCCTGGCTATATGCTCATGGATGGCACTCCACTGCCTTAAACTTAATGTCTAACACTGGGCTCATATTATCCCCTTTCTCCATCACAGTAAACAGTACTACCATCTATCTTGTCATCAAACATGTTGCATAGGAGTAACATTTGGCTCTTCAATTCCATCTCCATTCACATGCACGGCTATGGGTAAAATGTGTTGCCTCTTTCTCTGTAATATTGCCAAGATCTTCCCTTTCCCCTCTCAACCTACTGCTAAAACTAAAATGTATACTGTTATCCTATAGGTTATTTTAACATACTACTAACAGGCCTCCATGCTTCACAACTTTCTCCTATGCAAAACTCTGCTGCTTGAATTATCTCACTTTCTCCCACAACAGTCTCTGCTCATCTCCTTAAATCCCTGTCCTGGCATCCCATCAAGTTTTTGTATCACCTACAAAGTTCTCCTCCTTACCTTTTTGTTAAGGCTCTCCATTAATCTGCTCCTTCTTGCATATCATCTTTGATCTCTCGTTATGCCCTTGCTTGTCTCTTGCACTATAACCATAACTGTCTCCTGTAAACTTCTTTCACCTCTACTGTTCTCTCACTTGCCTGAAACCATTTTCCATCACTGCACCGTACATGTGAAACTTCCTCACACTCAGTATATGCCAACATAACCTCTTCCACCCACATGTAAGACCAATCTTAAAATTCACGACTTAAATCAAGCATTTAAAAAACTTTGACTCGTGGCTACTGTCCCACACCCACAGTCACTGCTAACAACTATTGTTCCCAAGATGTGCTTTCTACTAATTGTACCCACCATTAAGGACAAGCATTGTCATCTACTGCACTTCTTCCCCCAACTGCTGCCTCTCTTTAAGTCTTCTAACATTTCTCTTAGATTGTAAAGTTCCCAGGGCAAGGATTTACTTTCCTATAATCTGTTTTTATTTGTCGCACTTATTTTTTAATTATTTTTCCCCTCTCCCCTAATGATATACATATAGGTTTTCCTGTCATTTGCATGACAGAGTTATTATGGTTAACTATTGCATCATGTAGACTGCCTTTTCAGTGTGATGTAATTGATTCAGTACTTTGTGTGCAGACTGTGACTGCAGTACAGTGTCACGAACATTAATGACTTGTGTGGTAGAAGCTCTAGAAGGAACATAGCTATGGGAGGGAGGTGGATTTACTTTGGATCACATGGTTTGGCGCAAGGTTCATTGTATGTATGATCATAACCATGCAATGCTTAACTTTTATTTCAGGAGGGAAGAACAGTGAATATTGAAGCCATGTGTTTCTTTTCTGTCAGAAGAGAAATTTTGAAAGACAGTTGAAGAGGAGGAAAATGACTACACAGAGACAGATAAGCAATGTGTATATTTCTCATTTAGTATTTGTCGTTTTGTTGACTCCACACAATCCAGCTGCTAAGGGTTTCGCATTGGACATATTCCCCTCTACTCTACCCTTCCTGTGATCTGTACCATGCAGGTTTTTGTTGATTCAATACATCATGAGTAGAGTGTGGCTGCTGTATGAAGTATTGACCCAAGGACCACATCTACTACCATTCATAACAAGAACATGTGCAGTAGCGCACTGCTGTAGTTCTATGTGTTTTATTAAAGGTTGAAGTGGTGCAATCATATGAATCTGGAGTGGGATGAATCCTGTTTGCATCATATGGTTTCATCTAGGCCAGTAGAGTATATCTCTCAGTACAGGTTACACATGGCATCAGTAGTAGTGATTTAAAGAACAGAAAAAACAAGAGAAACTTCAATGTTGATAACAAAGCCAAGTAATGTTGAAGATACTCCTTTAACTATTTATTTGATCAGTCTGTACTGTCTACTCCCCACACAGCTACTAAGTCTTCCATTTGAGATACATTCACCTCCTACTCTGCACTGCTGTTCTGTCCTCTATTCAGAGATGAGTTCCAGTCATGTTTACCACTCTGAATCACTCTGCAGTCATTGATTCAGCACATCATGGGTAGAGCATGGCTACAGATACAGTAAGCTTTATTTTACCGGCTGATCATCCATAATATTGCATTAAAACATAGAATATTACTCAGTTTCCAAAAGATTCAGTGATGCTAATAATGCAGAATCTTACAACACATCCCATCATAATGCACCAGAGGAAGAAATAATCCTTGCTACACTACCGACACGTTTTATTGAAGCACGGCTAGCACCGCAAGCCGGGGGATGCCCCGGCGTGCTAGCCGCACTCCCTCAGCGTGCCGCGCATCACCGATGCACGGTCACGCGTCATCGGGTGCCTGCGCCCCCTGCACGCGCGTCCAGGGCTCCCCGAGGGAGCACTGGTGTCCCGCGATGTGGGGGACAGCGGCAGGGGGTTCCGGGGGACCCGACGGACCCGGCAGCGGAAGGGAGAAAGCCCCGATCGGAGGGCGCTCCTCCGCTGCTTCGGCGTGCGCCCGGCACCCTCCGGCGCGCGCCAGGTTACTGCTGCGGCCAAGAACGGGCAAATGCTCGAATAAACTCGGCCGCAGCAGTATATCTGTACATTGTGTGACGTTTGGCCTCCATGACCATTGATAGCAAATACATATTTTGTATTGAGCGGCTGTGTTATGATGTAGTTGTTATTGATCATCATTGAGATATAATCACAAGAATCTTATGCAAAGGGAAAATGTCTGCAGCATAGTGGGATTTCAGCTCCCAAACTTCTGTAATATTAATGCAATGTCTTACTTTTATTGCAGTGAACACTGAAGAGACGGATCTACGACAACACTGCACAGGACAAGAGCAAACACTACAAGCAGCAAAATGATCTTGCAGTTGCAAGTATGTTCTGTAATGTGCACAATTATTATTTATGGGCTACACACCACAGTGCTGGACATATTCTGTTAACTTCTACCCCTACCATGGAGATGTCTTCCTGTGATTGATTCAGTACATCATATGCACAGTGTGGCTATGATATGATGGATGGATTTAATGAACCCACCACCCACTGACATCTGCATCATCTTCTGTAAAGTGCAGCAGGATATTATCAGCATTTGGGGTGGTATAATCTGGGGCATCTATGTGCTTTTGTGCCTGGATAAGTTCCTCCAGCTGAACCACCCCCCTATACCTGCCACACAGGCATACTTACAGAGCACACTTACTTATGCACACTGACACTTGGAATACACACACACACACACACACACACAGACACTGTCATGCATGCAGTGTCCTGTATGCAGAGTACAGAAAGTCTCCACCTTACTCTGGCCCGTACTCATGGCCTATCCCCAGCATCTGTCATCCACAACCTCTGTTCCCTCCCTGTAAAGTGCTGCACTAACACACCTGGGTCAGCGCTGCAGCTGATCACAGTGCCGGATCATGATGTCAATGGGATAGGCAGCAGAGCTGATTGACAAGTCAATCAATGCAGCTCCGCAATATATGCACCAAAAGAGATTTCTGTACCCCCTGTCAGGCTATTCCCTGGGCAGCGACCCTTCTCACCCCTCTCATTCCACCTCTGATCACAATAATCTCTCTTGGAGTGTGTAGCAAATTGGAGTTGGGGGAATCTCACCTCTGTAGTGCATGGTCACAATCTGGGCACTGTACCCAATTATTGGGCAATGTGGCACGTCTTACAGTAGAGAATAGAATAAGTAACTATATTCTTTACTTGTGTATTAAGGAACTTATTTGCAATAAAAATTCAGTCCACCTGGGACCAAGACTTTCTGGTTTTCTGAACAAAGTGGAATTGTTTTCCTATAATTTTATATTCTCTGAAATGTAACATCACAATAAAGTACTCCTATTTTTTTCCTTTGTGCTTTTTTATGGACTATTCCTTTATGTATTTCACTTAATGGGACTAATTACCTTACGATTAGATTTCACTTGTATTTTCTTGGGTTACTCTTTGGAATTTCTCTCTGTGTTCATTTATACTATCTTATTTAGAGCAGTCTTTGCCATTGGACCCCATTTCTTGCCAGAGAGATCTGTAACACAGAGTATTGAAGAGAGTACAGAACAGTGGTGAAGTAGATTTTTATGCTTCTAGGCAGCCTCCCTTCTCACCATGTATTCTGCCCCCGACGGTCTCTTGCACTGCTCCCTCCTACACCCACTCTCCTCACTCTTCCCTCCCCTCCCCGCTATCACTCAATGACCCCCTCTCATTCAATCCTGCTCCCTTACTCCCCCCTCACTCATTCTTCCTTCTGCACACACAATCCTCCCGAATATCACTCCCAAACAACACACACACTAATTCTCCCCACAATACACACTATAATACCTCCTTGTGACGATAGCTTCCACAGGCTTATTAATATTACACAAAAATAATTGGGTTTGAACTGAACGAGGCTTAAGATATAATAAATTGTATTTATTCCTTAGAATATAGGTGAACACAACAGATAATACAGTAACGAACAAGAAGTACACTTACTTAAGGGTTGGGGAATGAGAAGTATGATGTAGCATTTCTTTCAGCAGTGAGGAAATCATTCAGGTGATATCAGGTAACCATATCAGCAAACGAAGACAAAGGATATATGGGTGGACAGCAGTTTATAAACCATTCTCCTTCTATTCTTAACCTTAAGCACAGGGGATTGGTTTACAATTACCTCCAGCCACTCACTAACGTGGGAAAGCATTCTGACCCATGCCCCCCTGCTAGTTGGCACATGCGCAGTAGAACTCTGGGGGTCTCATTTCTGAAGCCCCACATTTACGTCAGGAATGCCAGACAGTCTACCATTTGGAGTTCTGGCAGGAAAACCTTTGTTGAAAGGTGTTAACTGGAACACTTAAGACCTGCCCTGGTTTGGGCTTCGGATAAACAGTGAGGGTGATAAAACTTTGAACAGCACTTAAATCCTAGACATAGCGGCGTCCCCAGGGCCATCTGCTACCTTATGGCCCAAAAGAATCTCTTCTGGGTCTTTGTCCATACCTTAAGATACACTATTAAGCATAAAACATAAACGTATTAAAATATCCGGTTCCGTTAGGTTTAGCAGGTCCAAACTTCCCAGTTCGCATTGCCAGAACTGGGACACCATATGGTCCAAAAAGCGACTTGCTACGACCTAAGAAACCGGAGTTACACCAATGCACATTAAATCATTTTAATACAAAAATCTCCATTGAAAAAGAAATCTCAGCTTTTCACTAAATCCCCATTGAAAACAACGGGCAGCTCCGCCATAGACTTTCAATGGTAAATCGCCGCCATTGAAGTCAATGGGGGTTTTCTGCCATTGAAGTTTATGGGAAAAGTCCCGAACTTCAAGGGGGTCCATACTCCGTCGGGTTGGTCCAAGCGGGTCAAGGATGGTTCTGCAGCGATGCCGGAGCAGTGGCTACAGATACCCCAAACCCTGATCCGCTGAACCCTCCGGAACCGGAGATATGGATTCCTAAAATTCAGCATTTCTCACTTAGTCATTTTTCTGAGCCGTTTCTGCCGCCGCCGGCAAAGCCTATGGCGCGACCCGCTCTATCTGGTTCGACCCTTATCGGGGGTCCAGGATTCGGGGACCCGGTGGTGGTCGAGTGGGGGGACGCTTAGGAACTAGGGGCAAAAAGAATTTTATCCCTAGGTGCCCTAAAACAGTTTATTTCCCCGCTAATTGACGTTGAACTTGACCCAGTGATTTTAGCTCTTTTGAAGGACATTGTATCCGCTTTGCGGTTTGCGGTCTGGACGGCAGCCAACTAGGTTACCTCGAGGCATCTCCATTGAAGTCAATGAGCCCATTGACTTTCAATGGGAAACCGCCGCTCTCCCTCTCGGACGCCACCTGCTGGTCACTACAGGAAACAGGACGAAAACAGCACAAATTCCTATTGAAATGCATTGAGCCCTAATGGCGGCCAATGGGGACCTGCAAAATGGTGCCCGAAAAGGCGGGAAACTTACACAAAGAGCTATAATCATTAAAGAATTATTAACCCTTGTGCTCCCGGATGGATTCTAGTGTGTGTGTGATGCAAACACTGAGTAACCAGACATTACAATGGAACAGGGGAAAATACATTTACATGTCATAACAAGGGTTACATCACATTTCTGGACCTCAGCCCAGTTAACCCCTTGTCTCCCTGGTGCGGTCAGGGGTGGCCAAATGGGGTGCAACCCCTTTAATACCGGGCCACCCCCTCTCTCCCTCTACACCTCCCCTTCTTAATGCGTGTCCTGTGGCCCACTGGCCCTGACGGGGAGTGGGGCACTGCTGGCACCATTAATGAATTCAGTCTCAGAGGGATAGTCCTGGCGTGAAAGTCCATCAGCATTGCTGTTTTCACTACCCTTTTTGTGCTGAATGGTGAATTCAAATTCTTGCAAAGCCAAGCTCCATCTCAGCAGTTTGGCATTTTCCCCTGATACCCTCTGTAGCCAGCTCAGGGGATTGTGGTCGGTAATGACCGTGAAAGCCCTCCCATAGACATAGGGCTGGAGCTTTTTGAGTGCCCACACAATGGCCAAGCACTCCTTTTCAATGGTGGCATATGCCACCTCCCTGGGGAGCAGTTTGCGACTGAGATACACCACAGGGTGCTCTTTGCCGTCGTCCCCCACCTGGCTCAACACAGCCCCCACACCAAAGTCTGAGGCATCAGTCTGAATAAGAAAATGCTTGGTATAATCTGGGGCAGCCAGGATGGGGGCCTCAGCAAGCGCAGCTTTCAGTGCCTGGAAAGCAGTTTCACAGCAGGAGACCAGGTAATAAGCACAGGCAGTTGCTTCTTAGTCAGATCAGTCAGGGGTTTGGCCACGGCGCTGTACTGTGGGACAAATTTCCTGTAGTACCCTGCGGTGCCCAAAAAGGCCATGACCTGTTTCTTGGTTTTTGGAACAGGCCACTGACCTATGGCTTCTACCTTGGCTGGCTCTGGCTTGAAATGCCCTCCACCCACCCTGTGCCCTAAGTACAGGACTTCTGCCATACCTACCATACACTTAGTGGGTTTTAAGGTAAGCCCAGCCTCCCTGATTCTATCCAGCACCGCAGCTACATGTCCTATGTGGGATTCCCAGGAATTACTAAAGACAGCAATGTCATCTAAGTAAGCCCTGGCATAGCTCTGCATCCCTTCCAGTAACCTATTGACCAGGCGTTGGAAGGTAGCCGGGGCATTCTTCATCCCAAATGGCATCACCAAAAACTCATAGAGGCCACTTGGAGTGATGAATGCTGACTTCTCCCTAGCCTCCAGGGTCAGGGGAATCTGCCAGTAGCCTTTGCTCAGATCCATGGTGGTCAGATACTTTGCCCCCGCGAGTTCATCTAGTAACTCATCCATGCGGGGCATGGGGTAAGCATCTGACACCGTCCCAGCATTGAGCAACCGGTAGTCCATACAAAACCGGGTGGTTTTGTCCTTCTTAGGCACTAGGACTACTGGACTTGCCCAAGGGCTCTGGGACGGAGTAATTACCCCTAGGGTCAGCATCTCCTCAATCTCTCTCTCCATACTTGTCTTGACCTCTGCTGACACTCTATAAGCGTGCTTATGCAGAGGCTGCAGGTCCCCTGTGTGTACTGGGTGTTTGGTGAGATGTGTGGTCCCTGGCATGTCAGTGAAGAGGGCGCTATACTGAGCTAGCATGTCCCTGGCTTCTCCCTTCTGCCTAGCACTCAACTGTGCCCCGATCTCTACCTGCTCAACAGTGTTTCCTTGCTTTGCCTCCCCTAGGAGATCAGGCAGAGCATTGCTCGCCGGATCCTCCAGCAGTGGGCTACAAATGGCCATTACTGCTCCCATACTCGGTGCTCTGTATTCCTTTAACATATTAATGTGATATGTCTTGTGCCTCTCAGGCGCTACCTGTACAACATAGTTGCACTCATTCACCTTTCGGATAACCGGGTACGGTCCCGACCAGGCAGCCATCAGCTTGTTCTCCCGAGTGGGTTTGAGAACAAGCACCTGCTGTCCTGGGATGAATTCTCTGCTACGGGCCTGCTGGTCATACCATTGCTTCTGCTTGGTCTGAGCAGCCCTGAGGTGGTCCTGGGCCACCCCCATAAGCATCTCTAACCGGTCTCTGAGATCTACTACATACTGGATCACTGAAGCATCAGTAGCAGTAGTCTCCCCCTCCCATCCCTCACGGAAGAGGTCCAGAGGTCCACGTACCCTGCGGCCATATAGTAGCTCGAAGGGGGAGAAGCCTGTAGATTCTTGCGGTACCTCTCGGTATGCAAACAGCAAGTGCTGCAGGTGAATCTCCCAGTCTTTCCCCTCCGCCTCTATAAAGGTCCGAAGCATCTGCTTCAGGGTACCATTAAACCTCTCACATAATCCGTTTGTTTGGGGATGGTAAGGGGTAGTGCGCTGGTGCTGTACACCGCAGACATCCTAGAGACAATGTAACAGTTCACTCATGAACTGCGACCCCTGATCAGTTAGGATCTCACTAGGGAAACCTACCCTAGCAAAAATGTTCAGCAAAGCTGCTGCCACTGTCTTGGCACTTATGGTGCCCAGCGCTACCGCCTCAGGGTACCGGGTGGCAAAATCCACCACCGTGAGGATGTAGCACTTCCCTGACCTGCTAGGAATCATGAGGGGTCCTATCAGGTCCATCGCTACCTTCTGGAAGGGTTCCCCTATTATCGGTAGGGGTCTCAGGGGTGCCTTCACACGGTCGCCCGCCTTACCTACTCGCTGGCAGGCATCACAGGAGCGGCAGAAATCAGCCGCATCCCTGGATGCCCCCGGCCAGAAATAACGCTGCAATAACCGGGCTCGCGTTCTGGTGACCCCCTGATGTCCCGCTAACGGAATAGAGTGAGCTACCCGTAACAATTGCTGTCGGTACCCCTGGGGTACTACTAGCTGTCGCTTACCGGTCAATCCCTTCTCTATTCTCGGGTTCCCTTCTTCTCTGTATAGGAGTCCCTTATGCCATAGGCAGCGCTCAGTGCCCTCCCCTGCCTGAGATTCGGACGCCCAAAGTCTCACGCCGGCCAGGGTAGGGTCTGCCTTCACTGCCTCCCTAAACTGGGCTCCTAAATCTGCCCCCCCCCCCCAGTCATGTCATTGTCAGGGGAAGGGGACACGGTAAGGGGGAACAGTAAGTCAGCCTGTGGTTGCAACTGATCCTGGCTTACCTCCCTGGGCTCCTCTGTGCCCTCCGCTAACGTTGGTCCCAAAGGCTGGGGGACTGGGGTGGCCACCGCCGACATTGCCGCGGTCTGGCTCCGGGTAACCGCCACCACTGCAGCGGGCTGGGGCACACGGTCGTAGGTGCAGGTCATCGGTCCCAGGTCATTGCCCAAAAGAATTTCAGCATCCAAACCTGGTAAAACCCCCACCTCCCGCACACCCTTGCCCACCCCCCAATCCAAAAAAATGCGGGCCACCTGCAGGAAACGTGGCTCTCCGTCAGCCACAGTGATCTGTATCCCAGGGCCTGGGATCAATTCCTCTGACCGGACCATATCAGGTCGGACCAGGGTCACTGCAGCTCCTGAATCAAGTAAGCCAACTGCTTGCCGGTCACCGACTGTGACCGGGGTGAGATGCTTGCTCCTGCCGTCCGTCTGCTGCAGGTCTGCGCTGTGATGTCCTCCGCTCCTGGCTGTAGGCACTGAAGAAACCGGGGTAGGGGTGACATGGGATGTCTCGCTGGGAGTTGTTTCCATGACCGGTCCTGGTTCTTTGGTGGAAGCCACCCGCACGCGGGCTACCGGCTTTGCAGCTGGGGTGCGTTGCCCTCGATAGGGTCCGTTGGAACGCAGGGGTTCCGGGCAATCTGGTCTGATGTGACCAGTGCTGTTGCAATTGTAGCACCAGCGCTCATGCCGGAGCTCTCCCGCCTTCTGTGACCCGCTGCCCGCAGGCGGCTTTTGGGTCCACTGGGGGGTACTCACAGCTTTCTTGGCCGGCGCCGGTGGGGTTACCGCTTTGGCTGGTACCTTGGCGGTCATCTGGGACCGGCTGACCACATAGTCATCTGCCATCCTCGCCGCCTCGGTGTAGGTCTTGGGCTTTTTATCATACACAAAAGCCCTCACCGCCGGCGGGCACTGCTGCATGAGCTGCTCCTGAAAGATGAGGTCCAGCAGGCGTTGGTAAGTCTTGGCCTCAGAGCCCTCCACCCAGTGTAACCCATACAAAGCCATGCGGGTCACATAAGTGACATAGGTCTCCTGAGGGTGCCTCTCCTCCAGCCGGAACTTACCCCGGTAAGCTTCAGGGGTAAAACCATGCTGAAACAGCAAAAGTTCTTTCAGGTGGTCATAGTCATCAGCAAACTCCTCTGTAAGCGCCATCAAAGTCTGTTTAGCCAAGATGGAGAGTAGCGGGTCCAGGCGTGCAACCCTATGCTGGGGAAGCACCCCGTACCGCCGGCACTGTGTTTCAAAGTTCCTTAGAAACATGTCAATCCGATCAGTGCCCTCCACATACTTGGTGAGACTGCTTGTCCAGTTGGAGTCCATCTCCGGGGGGTCGGACCGGGGGGCAATAAGCGGGTCTGTTCATTGCCATAGAGATAAACGTTAGGGTTAGGGTTAGGGTTATAGGGGAATACGAAAATTTAGGTATGTGACTCATTTGGGTACTAACCAATCAGAGAAGAGTTAGGGTTGAAAGTTAGGGTTGAAAGTTAGGGTTGAAAGTTAGGGTTGACACTTAGGATTATTTTTCTATTTTTGTTTGGCCCAGGGTTATAGGGGAATACGAAAATTTAGGTATGTGACTCATTTGGGTACTAACCAATCAGAGAAGAGTTAGGGTTGAAAGTTAGGGTTGAAAGTTAGGGTTGAAAGTTAGGGTTGACACTTAGGATTATTTTTCTATTTTTGTTTGGCCCAGGGTTATAGGGGAATACGAAAATTTAGGTATGTGACTCATTTGGGTACTAACCAATCAGAGAAGAGTTAGGGTTGAAAGTTAGGGTTGAAAGTTAGGGTTGAAAGTTAGGGTTGAAAGTTAGGGTTGACACTTAGGATTATTTTTCTATTTTTGTTTGGCCCAGGGTTATAGGGGAATACGAAAATTTAGGTATGTGACTCATTTGGGTACTAACCAATCAGAGAAGAGTTAGGGTTGAAAGTTAGGGTTGAAAGTTAGGGTTGAAAGTTAGGGTTGACACTTAGGATTATTTTTCTATTTTTGTTTGGCCCAGGGTTATAGGGGAATACGAAAATTTAGGTATGTGACTCATTTGGGTACTAACCAATCAGAGAAGAGTTAGGGTTGAAAGTTAGGGTTGAAAGTTAGGGTTGAAAGTTAGGGTTGACACTTAGGATTATTTTTCTATTTTTGTTTGGCCCAGGGTTATAGGGGAATACGAAAATTTAGGTATGTGACTCATTTGGGTACTAACCAATCAGAGAAGAGTTAGGGTTGAAAGTTAGGGTTGAAAGTTAGGGTTGAAAGTTAGGGTTGACACTTAGGATTATTTTTCTATTTTTGTTTGGCCCAGGGTTATAGGGGAATACGAAAATTTAGGTATGTGACTCATTTGGGTACTAACCAATCAGAGAAGAGTTAGGGTTGAAAGTTAGGGTTGAAAGTTAGGGTTGAAAGTTAGGGTTGAAAGTTAGGGTTGACACTTAGGATTATTTTTCTATTTTTGTTTGGCCCAGGGTTATAGGGGAATACGAAAATTTAGGTATGTGACTCATTTGGGTACTAACCAATCAGAGAAGAGTTAGGGTTGAAAGTTAGGGTTGAAAGTTAGGGTTGAAAGTTAGGGTTGAAAGTTAGGGTTGACACTTAGGATTATTTTTCTATTTTTGTTTGGCCCAGGGTTATAGGGGAATACGAAAATTTAGGTATGTGACTCATTTGGGTACTAACCAATCAGAGAAGAGTTAGGGTTGAAAGTTAGGGTTGAAAGTTAGGGTTGAAAGTTAGGGTTGAAAGTTAGGGTTGACACTTAGGATTATTTTTCTATTTTTGTTTGGCCCAGGGTTATAGGGGAATACGAAAATTTAGGTATGTGACTCATTTGGGTACTAACCAATCAGAGAAGAGTTAGGGTTGAAAGTTAGGGTTGAAAGTTAGGGTTGAAAGTTAGGGTTGAAAGTTAGGGTTGACACTTAGGATTATTTTTCAATTTTGTTTGGCCCAGGGTTATAGGGGAATACGAAAATTTAGGTATGTGACTCATTTGGGTACTAACCAATCAGAGAAGAGTTAGGGTTGAAAGTTAGGGTTGAAAGTTAGGGTTGAAAGTTAGGGTTGACACTTAGGATTATTTTTCTATTTTTGTTTGGCCCAGGGTTATAGGGGAATACGAAAATTTAGGTATGTGACTCATTTGGGTACTAACCAATCAGAGAAGAGTTAGGGTTGAAAGTTAGGGTTGAAAGTTAGGGTTGAAAGTTAGGGTTGACACTTAGGATTATTTTTCTATTTTTGTTTGGCCCAGGGTTATAGGGGAATACGAAAATTTAGGTATGTGACTCATTTGGGTACTAACCAATCAGAGAAGAGTTAGGGTTGAAAGTTAGGGTTGAAAGTTAGGGTTGAAAGTTAGGGTTGAAAGTTAGGGTTGACACTTAGGATTATTTTTCTATTTTTGTTTGGCCCAGGGTTATAGGGGAATACGAAAATTTAGGTATGTGACTCATTTGGGTACTAACCAATCAGAGAAGAGTTAGGGTTGAAAGTTAGGGTTGAAAGTTAGGGTTGAAAGTTAGGGTTGAAAGTTAGGGTTGACACTTAGGATTATTTTTCTATTTTTGTTTGGCCCAGGGTTATAGGGGAATACGAAAATTTAGGTATGTGACTCATTTGGGTACTAACCAATCAGAGAAGAGTTAGGGTTGAAAGTTAGGGTTGAAAGTTAGGGTTGAAAGTTAGGGTTGAAAGTTAGGGTTGACACTTAGGATTATTTTTCTATTTTTGTTTGGCCCAGGGTTATAGGGGAATACGAAAATTTAGGTATGTGACTCATTTGGGTACTAACCAATCAGAGAAGAGTTAGGGTTGAAAGTTAGGGTTGAAAGTTAGGGTTGAAAGTTAGGGTTGAAAGTTAGGGTTGAAAGTTAGGGTTGACACTTAGGATTATTTTTCAATTTTGTTTGGCCCAGGGTTATAGGGGAATACGAAAATTTAGGTATGTGACTCATTTGGGTACTAACCAATCAGAGAAGAGTTAGGGTTGAAAGTTAGGGTTGAAAGTTAGGGTTGAAAGTTAGGGTTGACACTTAGGATTATTTTTCTATTTTTGTTTGGCCCAGGGTTATAGGGGAATACGAAAATTTAGGTATGTGACTCATTTGGGTACTAACCAATCAGAGAAGAGTTAGGGTTGAAAGTTAGGGTTGAAAGTTAGGGTTGAAAGTTAGGGTTGACACTTAGGATTATTTTTCTATTTTTGTTTGGCCCAGGGTTATAGGGGAATATGAAAATTTAGGTATGTGACTCATTTGGGTACTAACCAATCAGAGAAGAGTTAGGGTTGAAAGTTAGGGTTGAAAGTTAGGGTTGAAAGTTAGGGTTGACACTTAGGATTATTTTTCTATTTTTGTTTGGCCCAGGGTTATAGGGGAATACGAAAATTTAGGTATGTGACTCATTTGGGTACTAACCAATCAGAGAAGAGTTAGGGTTGAAAGTTAGGGTTGAAAGTTAGGGTTGAAAGTTAGGGTTGAAAGTTAGGGTTGACACTTAGGATTATTTTTCTATTTTTGTTTGGCCCAGGGTTATAGGGGAATACGAAAATTTAGGTATGTGACTCATTTGGGTACTAACCAATCAGAGAAGAGTTAGGGTTGAAAGTTAGGGTTGAAAGTTAGGGTTGAAAGTTAGGGTTGACACTTAGGATTATTTTTCTATTTTTGTTTGGCCCAGGGTTATAGGGGAATACGAAAATTTAGGTATGTGACTCATTTGGGTACTAACCAATCAGAGAAGAGTTAGGGTTGAAAGTTAGGGTTGAAAGTTAGGGTTGAAAGTTAGGGTTGACACTTAGGATTATTTTTCTATTTTTGTTTGGCCCAGGGTTATAGGGGAATACGAAAATTTAGGTATGTGACTCATTTGGGTACTAACCAATCAGAGAAGAGTTAGGGTTGAAAGTTATGGTTGAAAGTTAGGGTTGAAAGTTAGGGTTGAAAGTTAGGGTTGACACTTAGGATTATTTTTCTATTTTTGTTTGGCCCAGGGTTATAGGGGAATACGAAAATTTAGGTATGTGACTCATTTGGGTACTAACCAATCAGAGAAGAGTTAGGGTTGAAAGTTAGGGTTGAAAGTTAGGGTTGAAAGTTAGGGTTGAAAGTTAGGGTTGACACTTAGAATTATTTTTCTATTTTTGTTTGGCCCAGGGTTATAGGGGAATACGAAAATTTAGGTATGTGACTCATTTGGGTACTAACCAATCAGAGAAGAGTTAGGGTTGAAAGTTAGGGTTGAAAGTTAGGGTTGAAAGTTAGGGTTGACACTTAGGATTATTTTTCTATTTTTGTTTGGCCCAGGGTTATAGGGGAATACGAAAATTTAGGTATGTGACTCATTTGGGTACTAACCAATCAGAGAAGAGTTAGGGTTGAAAGTTAGGGTTGAAAGTTAGGGTTGAAAGTTAGGGTTGAAAGTTAGGGTTGAAAGTTAGGGTTGAAAGTTAGGGTTGAAAGTTAGGGTTGACACTTAGGATTATTTTTCTATTTTTGTTTGGCCCAGGGTTATAGGGGAATACGAAAATTTAGGTATGTGACTCATTTGGGTACTAACCAATCAGAGAAGAGTTAGGGTTGAAAGTTATGGGTGAAAGTTAGGGTTGAAAGTTAGGGTTGAAAGTTAGGGTTGACACTTAGGATTATTTTTCTATTTTTGTTTGGCCCAGGGTTATAGGGGAATACGAAAATTTAGGTATGTGACTCATTTGGGTACTAACCAATCAGAGAAGAGTTAGGGTTGAAAGTTAGGGTTGAAAGTTAGGGTTGAAAGTTAGGGTTAGGGTTAGGGTTATAGGGGAATACGAAAATTTAGGTATGTGACTCATTTGGGTACTAACCAATCAGAGAAGAGTTAGGGTTGAAAGTTAGGGTTGAAAGTTAGGGTTGAAAGTTAGGGTTGAAAGTTAGGGTTGACACTTAGGATTAGTTTTCTATTTTTGTTTGGCCCAGGGTTATAGGGGAATACGAAAATTTAGGTATGTGACTCATTTGGGTACTAACCAATCAGAGAAGAGTTAGGGTTGAAAGTTAGGGTTGAAAGTTAGGGTTGAAAGTTAGGGTTGACACTTAGGATTATTTTTCTATTTTTGTTTGGCCCAGGGTTATAGGGGAATACGAAAATTTAGGTATGTGACTCATTTGGGTACTAACCAATCAGAGAAGAGTTAGGGTTGAAAGTTAGGGTTGAAAGTTAGGGTTGAAAGTTAGGGTTGAAAGTTAGGGTTGACACTTAGGATTATTTTTCTATTTTTGTTTGGCCCAGGGTTATAGGGGAATACGAAAATTTAGGTATGTGACTCATTTGGGTACTAACCAATCAGAGAAGAGTTAGGGTTGAAAGTTAGGGTTGAAAGTTAGGGTTGAAAGTTAGGGTTGAAAGTTAGGGTTGAAAGTTTGGGTTGACACTTAGGATTATTTTTCTATTTTTGTTTGGCCCAGGGTTATAGGGGAATACGAAAATTTAGGTATGTGACTCATTTGGGTACTAACCAATCAGAGAAGAGTTAGGGTTGAAAGTTAGGGTTGAAAGTTAGGGTTGAAAGTTAGGGTTGACACTTAGGATTATTTTTCTATTTTTGTTTGGCCCAGGGTTATAGGGGAATACGAAAATTTAGGTATGTGACTCATTTGGGTACTAACCAATCAGAGAAGAGTTAGGGTTGAAAGTTAGGGTTGAAAGTTAGGGTTGAAAGTTAGGGTTGAAAGTTAGGGTTGACACTTAGGATTATTTTTCTATTTTTGTTTGGCCCAGGGTTATAGGGGAATACGAAAATTTAGGTATGTGACTCATTTGGGTGCTAACCAATCAGAGAAGAGTTAGGGTTGAAAGTTAGGGTTGAAAGTTAGGGTTGAAAGTTAGGGTTGAAAGTTAGGGTTGAAAGTTAGGGTTGACACTTAGGATTATTTTTCTATTTTTGTTTGGCCCAGGGTTATAGGGGAATACGAAAATTTAGGTATGTGACTCATTTGGGTACTAACCAATCAGAGAAGAGTTAGGGTTGAAAGTTAGGGTTGAAAGTTAGGGTTGAAAGTTAGGGTTGACACTTAGGATTATTTTTCTATTTTTGTTTGGCCCAGGGTTATAGGGGAATACGAAAATTTAGGTATGTGACTCATTTGGGTACTAACCAATCAGAAGAAGAGTTAGGGTTGAAAGTTAGGGTTGAAAGTTAGGGTTGAAAGTTAGGGTTGAAAGTTAGGGTTGACACTTAGGATTATTTTTCTATTTTTGTTTGGCCCAGGGTTATAGGGGAATACGAAAATTTAGGTATGTGACTCATTTGGGTACTAACCAATCAGAGAAGAGTTAGGGTTGAAAGTTAGGGTTGAAAGTTAGGGTTGAAAGTTAGGGTTGAAAGTTAGGGTTGACACTTAGGATTATTTTTCTATTTTTGTTTGGCCCAGGGTTATAGGGGAATACGAAAATTTAGGTATGTGACTCATTTGGGTACTAACCAATCAGAGAAGAGTTAGGGTTGAAAGTTAGGGTTGAAAGTTAGGGTTGAAAGTTAGGGTTGAAAGTTAGGGTTGAAAGTTAGGGTTGACACTTAGGATTATTTTTCTATTTTTGTTTGGCCCAGGGTTATAGGGGAATACGAAAATTTAGGTATGTGACTCATTTGGGTACTAACCAATCAGAGAAGAGTTAGGGTTGAAAGTTAGGGTTGAAAGTTAGGGTTGAAAGTTAGGGTTGAAAGTTAGGGTTGACACTTAGGATTATTTTTCTATTTTTGTTTGGCCCAGGGTTATAGGGGAATACGAAAATTTAGGTATGTGACTCATTTGGGTACTAACCAATCAGAGAAGAGTTAGGGTTGAAAGTTAGGGTTGAAAGTTAGGGTTGAAAGTTAGGGTTGACACTTAGGATTATTTTTCTATTTTTGTTTGGCCCAGGGTTATAGGGGAATACGAAAATTTAGGTATGTGACTCATTTGGGTACTAACCAATCAGAGAAGAGTTAGGGTTGAAAGTTAGGGTTGAAAGTTAGGGTTGAAAGTTAGGGTTGAAAGTTAGGGTTGACACTTAGGATTATTTTTCTATTTTTGTTTGGCCCAGGGTTATAGGGGAATACGAAAATTTAGGTATGTGACTCATTTGGGTACTAACCAATCAGAGAAGAGTTAGGGTTGAAAGTTAGGGTTGAAAGTTAGGGTTGAAAGTTAGGGTTGAAAGTTAGGGTTGACACTTAGGATTATTTTTCTATTTTTGTTTGGCCCAGGGTTATAGGGGAATACGAAAATTTAGGTATGTGACTCATTTGGGTATTAACCAATCAGAGAAGAGTTAGGGTTGAAAGTTAGGGTTGAAAGTTAGGGTTGAAAGTTAGGGTTGAAAGTTAGGGTTGAAAGTTAGGGTTGACACTTAGGATTATTTTTCTATTTTTGTTTGGCCCAGGGTTATAGGGGAATACGAAAATTTAGGTATGTGACTCATTTGGGTACTAACCAATCAGAGAAGAGTTAGGGTTGAAAGTTAGGGTTGAAAGTTAGGGTTGAAAGTTAGGGTTGAAAGTTAGGGTTGACACTTAGGATTATTTTTCTATTTTTGTTTGGCCCAGGGTTATAGGGGAATACGAAAATTTAGGTATGTGACTCATTTGGGTACTAACCAATCAGAGAAGAGTTAGGGTTGAAAGTTAGGGTTGAAAGTTAGGGTTGAAAGTTAGGGTTGACACTTAGGATTATTTTTCTATTTTTTGTTGGCCCAGGGTTATAGGGGAAAACGAAAATTTAGGTATGTGACTCATTTGGGGGTACTAACCAATCAGAGAGAGTTTGGGTTGAAAGTTAGGGTTGAAAGTTAGGGTGAGTAGGGTCTTTTGAAAGTTAGGGTTGACTTAGGTTTTTTGGGTTGGAAAGTTAGGTTGAGTTAGGGTTGACATCTTAGGTTTATTTTCTATTTTGTTGGCGTATGTGACTCATTTGGGTACTAACCAATCAGATAAGAGTTAGGGTTGAAAGTTAGGTTGAAAGTTAGGGTTGAAAGTTAGGGTTGAAAGTTAGGGTTGAAAGTTAGGGTTGACACTTAGGATTATTTTTCTATTTTTGTTTGGCCCAGGGTTATAGGGGAATACGAAAATTTAGGGTTAGGGTTAGGGTTAGGGTTAGGGTTAGGGTTATAGGGGGAATACGAAAATTTAGGTATGTGACTCATTTGGGTACTAACCAATCAGAGAAGAGTTAGGGTTGAAAGTTAGGGTTGAAAGTTAGGGTTGAAAGTTAGGGTTGAAAGTTAGGGTTGAAAGTTAGGGTTGACACTTAGGATTATTTTTCTATTTTTGTTTGGCCCAGGGTTATAGGGGAATACGAAAATTTAGGTATGTGACTCATTTGGGTACTACCCAATCAGAGAAGAGTTAGGGTTGAAAGTTAGGGTTGAAAGTTAGGGTTGAAAGTTAGGGTTGACACTTAGGATTATTTTTCTATTTTTGTTTGGCCCAGGGTTATAGGGGAATACGAAAATTTAGGTATGTGACTCATTTGGGTACTAACCAATCAGAGAAGAGTTAGGGTTGAAAGTTAGGGTTGAAAGTTAGGGTTGAAAGTTAGGGTTGAAAGTTAGGGTTGACACTTAGGATTATTTTTCTATTTTTGTTTGGCCCAGGGTTATAGGGGAATACGAAAATTTAGGTATGTGACTCATTTGGGTACTAACCAATCAGAGAAGAGTTAGGGTTGAAAGTTAGGGTTGAAAGTTAGGGTTGAAAGTTAGGGTTGAAAGTTAGGGTTGAAAGTTAGGGTTGACACTTAGGATTATTTTTCTATTTTTGTTTGGCCCAGGGTTATAGGGGAATACGAAAATTTAGGTATGTGACTCATTTGGGTACTAACCAATCAGAGAAGAGTTAGGGTTGAAAGTTAGGGTTGAAAGTTAGGGTTGAAAGTTAGGGTTGAAAGTTAGGGTTGACACTTAGGATTATTTTTCTATTTTTGTTTGGCCCAGGGTTATAGGGGAATACGAAAATTTAGGTATGTGACTCATTTGGGTACTAACCAATCAGAGAAGAGTTAGGGTTGAAAGTTAGGGTTGAAAGTTAGGGTTGAAAGTTAGGGTTGAAAGTTAGGGTTGACACTTAGGATTATTTTTCTATTTTTGTTTGGCCCAGGGTTATAGGGGAATACGAAAATTTAGGGTTAGGGTTAGGGTTAGGGTTAGGGTTAGGGTTAGGGTTATAGGGGAATACGAAAATTTAGGTATGTGACTCATTTGGGTACTAACCAATCAGAGAAGAGTTAGGGTTGAAAGTTAGGGTTGAAAGTTAGGGTTGAAAGTTAGGGTTGAAAGTTAGGGTTGACACTTAGGATTATTTTTCTATTTTTGTTTGGCCCAGGGTTATAGGGGAATACGAAAATTTAGGTATGTGACTCATTTGGGTACTAACCAATCAGAGAAGAGTTAGGGTTGAAAGTTAGGGTTGAAAGTTAGGGTTGAAAGTTAGGGTTGAAAGTTAGGGTTGAAAGTTAGGGTTGACACTTAGGATTATTTTTCTATTTTTGTTTGGCCCAGGGTTATAGGGGAATACGAAAATTTAGGTATGTGACTCATTTGGGTACTAACCAATCAGAGAAGAGTTAGGGTTGAAAGTTAGGGTTGAAAGTTAGGGTTGAAAGTTAGGGTTGACACTTAGGATTATTTTTCTATTTTTGTTTGGCCCAGGGTTATAGGGGAATACGAAAATTTAGGTATGTGACTCATTTGGGTACTAACCAATCAGAGAAGAGTTAGGGTTGAAAGTTAGGGTTGAAAGTTAGGGTTGAAAGTTAGGGTTGAAAGTTAGGGTTGACACTTAGGATTATTTTTCTATTTTTGTTTGGCCCAGGGTTATAGGGGAATACGAAAATTTAGGTATGTGACTCATTTGGGTACTAACCAATCAGAGAAGAGTTAGGGTTGAAAGTTAGGGTTGAAAGTTAGGGTTGAAAGTTAGGGTTGAAAGTTAGGGTTGAAAGTTAGGGTTGACACTTAGGATTATTTTTCTATTTTTGTTTGGCCCAGGGTTATAGGGGAATACGAAAATTTAGGTATGTGACTCATTTGGGTACTAACCAATCAGAGAAGAGTTAGGGTTGAAAGTTAGGGTTGAAAGTTAGGGTTGAAAGTTAGGGTTGAAAGTTAGGGTTGACACTTAGGATTATTTTTCTATTTTTGTTTGGCCCAGGGTTATAGGGGAATACGAAAATTTAGGTATGTGACTCATTTGGGTACTAACCAATCAGAGAAGAGTTAGGGTTGAAAGTTAGGGTTGAAAGTTAGGGTTGAAAGTTAGGGTTGAAAGTTAGGGTTGACACTTAGGATTATTTTTCTATTTTTGTTTGGCCCAGGGTTATAGGGGAATACGAAAATTTAGGTATGTGACTCATTTGGGTACTAACCAATCAGAGAAGAGTTAGGTTTGAAAGTTAGGGTTGAAAGTTAGGGTTGAAAGTTAGGGTTGAAAGTTAGGGTTGAAAGTTAGGGTTGACACTTAGGATTATTTTTCTATTTTTGTTTGGCCCAGGGTTATAGGGGAATACGAAAATTTAGGTATGTGACTCATTTGGGTACTAACCAATCAGAGAAGAGTTAGGGTTGAAAGTTAGGGTTGAAAGTTAGGGTTGAAAGTTAGGGTTGAAAGTTAGGGTTGACACTTAGGGTTAGGGTTAGGGTTAGGGTTAGGGTTAGGGTTAGGGTTATAGGGGAATACGAAAATTTAGGTATGTGACTCATTTGGGTACTAACCAATCAGAGAAGAGTTAGGGTTGAAAGTTAGGGTTGTAAGTTAGGGTTGTAAGTTAGGGTTGAAAGTTAGGGTTGAAAGTTAGGGTTGAAAGTTAGGGTTGAAAGTTAGGGTTGAAAGTTAGGGTTGACACTTAGGATTATTTTTCTATTTTTGTTTGGCCCAGGGTTATAGGGGAATACGAAAATTTAGGTATGTGACTCATTTGGGTACTAACCAATCAGAGAAGAGTTAGGGTTGAAAGTTAGGGTTGAAAGTTAGGGTTGAAAGTTAGGGTTGAAAGTTAGGGTTGACACTTAGGATTATTTTTCTATTTTTGTTTGGCCCAGGGTTATAGGGGAATACGAAAATTTAGGTATGTGACTCATTTGGGTACTAACCAATCAGAGAAGAGTTAGGGTTGAAAGTTAGGGTTGAAAGTTAGGGTTGAAAGTTAGGGTTGACACTTAGGATTATTTTTCTATTTTTGTTTGGCCCAGGGTTATAGGGGAATACGAAAATTTAGGTATGTGACTCATTTGGGTACTAACCAATCAGAGAAGAGTTAGGGTTGAAAGTTAGGGTTGAAAGTTAGGGTTGAAAGTTAGGGTTGAAAGTTAGGGTTGAAAGTTAGGGTTGACACTTAGGATTATTTTTCTATTTTTGTTTGGCCCAGGGTTATAGGGGAATACGAAAATTTAGGTATGTGACTCATTTGGGTACTAACCAATCAGATAAGAGTTAGGGTTGAAAGTTAGGGTTGAAAGTTAGGGTTGAAAGTTAGGGTTGAAAGTTAGGGTTGAAAGTTAGGGTTGACACTTAGGATTATTTTTCTATTTTTGTTTGGCCCAGGGTTAAAGGGGAATACGAAAATTTAGGGTTAGGGTTAGGGTTAGGGTTAGGGTTAGGGTTAGGGTTATAGGGGAATACGAAAATTTAGGTATGTGACTCATTTGGGTACTAACCAATCAGAGAAGAGTTAGGGTTGAAAGTTAGGGTTGAAAGTTAGGGTTGAAAGTTAGGGTTGAAAGTTAGGGTTGAAAGTTAGGGTTGACACTTAGGATTATTTTTCTATTTTTGTTTGGCCCAGGGTTATAGGGGAATACGAAAATTTAGGTATGTGACTCATTTGGGTACTAACCAATCAGAGAAGAGTTAGGGTTGAAAGTTAGGGTTGAAAGTTAGGGTTGAAAGTTAGGGTTGAAAGTTAGGGTTGAAAGTTAGGGTTGACACTTAGGATTATTTTTCTATTTTTGTTTGGCCCAGGGTTATAGGGGAATACGAAAATTTAGGTATGTGACTCATTTGGGTACTAACCAATCAGAGAAGAGTTAGGGTTGAAAGTTAGGGTTGAAAGTTAGGGTTGAAAGTTAGGGTTGACACTTAGGATTATTTTTCTATTTTTGTTTGGCCCAGGGTTATAGGGGAATACGAAAATTTAGGTATGTGACTCATTTGGGTACTAACCAATCAGAGAAGAGTTAGGGTTGAAAGTTAGGGTTGAAAGTTAGGGTTGAAAGTTAGGGTTGAAAGTTAGGGTTGACACTTAGGATTATTTTTCTATTTTTGTTTGGCCCAGGGTTATAGGGGAATACGAAAATTTAGGTATGTGACTCATTTGGGTACTAACCAATCAGAGAAGAGTTAGGGTTTAAAGTTAGGGTTGAAAGTTAGGGTTGAAAGTTAGGGTTGAAAGTTAGGGTTGAAAGTTAGGGTTGACACTTAGGATTATTTTTCTAT
Source organism: Ascaphus truei (assembly GCF_040206685.1). Taxonomy (NCBI): domain Eukaryota; kingdom Metazoa; phylum Chordata; class Amphibia; order Anura; family Ascaphidae; genus Ascaphus; species Ascaphus truei. The sequence goes on from NW_027456914.1 coordinate 146,557, forward strand.
TTTTGTTTGGCCCAGGGTTATAGGGGAATACGAAAATTTAGGTATGTGACTCATTTGGGTACTAACCAATCAGAGAAGAGTTAGGGTTGAAAGTTAGGGTTGAAAGTTAGGGTTGAAAGTTAGGGTTGAAAGTTAGGGTTGACACTTAGGATTATTTTTCTATTTTTGTTTGGCCCAGGGTTATAGGGGAATACGAAAATTTAGGTATGTGACTCATTTGGGTACTAACCAATCAGAGAAGAGTTAGGGTTGAAAGTTAGGGTTGAAAGTTAGGGTTGAAAGTTAGGGTTGAAAGTTAGGGTTGACACTTAGGATTATTTTTCTATTTTTGTTTGGCCCAGGGTTATAGGGGAATACGAAAATTTAGGGTTAGGGTTAGGGTTAGGGTTAGGGTTAGGGTTATAGGGGAATACGAAAATTTAGGTATGTGACTCATTTGGGTACTAACCAATCAGAGAAGAGTTAGGGTTGAAAGTTAGGGTTGAAAGTTAGGGTTGAAAGTTAGGGTTGAAAGTTAGGGTTGAAAGTTAGGGTTGAAAGTTAGGATTATTTTTCTATTTTTGTTTGGCCCAGGGTTATAGGGGAATACGAAAATTTAGGTATGTGACTCATTTGGGTACTAACCAATCAGAGAAGAGTTAGGGTTGAAAGTTAGGGTTGAAAGTTAGGGTTGAAAGTTAGGGTTGAAAGTTAGGGTTGACACTTAGGATTATTTTTCTATTTTTGTTTGGCCCAGGGTTAGGGTTAGGGTTAGGGTTAGGGTTAGGGTTAGGGTTAGGGTTAGGGTTAGGGTTAGGGTTAGGGTTAGGGTTATAGGGGAATACGAAAATTTAGGTATGTGACTCATTTGGGTACTAACCAATCAGAGAAGAGTTAGGGTTGAAAGTTAGGGTTGAAAGTTAGGGTTGAAAGTTAGGATTATTTTTCTATTTTTGTTTGGCCCAGGGTTATAGGGGAATACGAAAATTTAGGTATGTGACTCATTTGGGTACTAACCAATCAGAGAAGAGTTAGGGTTGAAAGTTAGGGTTGAAAGTTAGGGTTGAAAGTTAGGGTTGAAAGTTAGGATTATTTTTCTATTTTTGTTTGGCCCAGGGTTATAGGGGAATACGAAAATTTAGGTATGTGACTCATTTGGGTACTAACCAATCAGAGAAGAGTTAGGGTTGAAAGTTAGGGTTGAAAGTTAGGGTTGAAAGTTAGGGTTGACACTTTGGATTATTTTTCTATTTTTATTTGGCCCAGGGTTATAGGGGAATACGAAAATTTAGGTATGTGACTCATTTGGGTACTAACCAATCAGAGAAGAGTTAGGGTTGAAAGTTAGGGTTGAAAGTTAGGGTTGAAAGTTAGGGTTGAAAGTTAGGGTTGAAAGTTAGGGTTGAAAGTTAGGGTTGAAAGTTAGGATTATTTTTCTATTTTTGTTTGGCCCAGGGTTATAGGGGAATACGAAAATTTAGGTATGTGACTCATTTGGGTACTAACCAATCAGAGAAGAGTTAGGGTTGAAAGTTAGGGTTGAAAGTTAGGGTTGAAAGTTAGGGTTGAAAGTTAGGGTTGAAAGTTAGGGTTGACACTTAGGATTATTTTTCTATTTTTGTTTGGCCCAGGGTTATAGGGGAATACGAAAATTTAGGTATGTGACTCATTTGGGTACTAACCAATCAGAGAAGAGTTAGGGTTGAAAGTTAGGGTTGAAAGTTAGGGTTGAAAGTTAGGGTTGAAAGTTAGGGTTGAAAGTTAGGGTTGAAAGTTAGGGTTGAAAGTTAGGGTTGACACTTAGGATTATTTTTCTATTTTTGTTTGGCCCAGGGTTATAGGGGAATACGAAAATTTAGGTATGTGACTCATTTGGGTACTAACCAATCAGAGAAGAGTTAGGGTTGAAAGTTAGGGTTGAAAGTTAGGGTTGAAAGTTAGGGTTGAAAGTTAGGGTTGAAAGTTAGGGTTGACACTTAGGATTATTTTTCTATTTTTGTTTGGCCCAGGGTTATAGGGGAATACGAAAATTTAGGTATGTGACTCATTTGGGTACTAACCAATCAGATAAGAGTTAGGGTTGAAAGTTAGGGTTGAAAGTTAGGGTTGAAAGTTAGGGTTGAAAGTTAGGGTTGACACTTAGGATTATTTTTCTAGTTTTGTTTGGCCCAGGGTTATAGGGGAATACGAAAATTTAGGTATGTGACTCATTTGGGTACTAACCAATCAGAGAAGAGTTAGGGTTGAAAGTTAGGGTTGAAAGTTAGGGTTGAAAGTTAGGGTTGACATTTAGGATTATTTTTCTATTTTTGTTTGGCCCAGGGTTATAGGGGAATACGAAAATTTAGGTATGTGACTCATTTGGGTTAGGGTTAGGGTTAGGGTTAGGGTATTAGGGTTAGGGTATTAGGGTTAGGGTTAGGGTTAGGGTATTAGGGTTAGGGTTAGGGTTAGGGTATTAGGGTTAGGGTTAGGGTTAGGGTATTAGGGTTAGGGTATTAGGGTTAGGGTTAGGGTATTAGGGTTAGGGTTAGGGTTAGGGTTAGGGTTAGGGTATTAGGGTTAGGGTTAGGGTATTAGGGTTAGGGTTAGGGTATTAGGGTTAGGGTTAGGGTATTAGGGTTAGGGTATTAGGGTTAGGGTTAGGGTATTAGGGTTAGGGTTAGGGTATTAGGGTTAGGGTTAGGGTATTAGGGTTAGGGTTAGGGTATTAGGGTTAGGGTTAGGGTATTAGGGTTAGGGTTAGGGTATTAGGGTTAGGGTTAGGGTTAGGGTTAGGGTTAGGGTTAGGGTTAGGGTTAGGGTTAGGGTTAGGGTTAGGGTTAGGGTTATAGGGGAATACGAAAATTTAGGTATGTGACTCATTTGGGTACTAACCAATCAGAGAAGAGTTAGGGTTGAAAGTTAGGGTTGAAAGTTAGGGTTGAAAGTTAGGGTTGAAAGTTAGGGTTGACACTTAGGATTATTTTTCTATTTTTGTTTGGCCCAGGGTTATAGGGGAATACGAAAATTTAGGTATGTGACTCATTTGGGTACTAACCAATCAGAGAAGAGTTAGGGTTGAAAGTTAGGGTTGAAAGTTAGGGTTGAAAGTTAGGGTTGAAAGTTAGGGTTGAAAGTTAGGGTTGAAAGTTAGGGTTGACACTTAGGATTATTTTTCTATTTTTGTTTGGCCCAGGGTTATAGGGGAATACGAAAATTTAGGTATGTGACTCATTTGGGTACTAACCAATCAGAGAAGAGTTAGGGTTGAAAGTTAGGGTTGAAAGTTAGGGTTGAAAGTTAGGGTTGAAAGTTAGGGTTGACACTTAGGATTATTTTTCTATTTTTGTTTGGCCCAGGGTTATAGGGGAATACGAAAATTTAGGTATGTGACTCATTTGGGTACTAACCAATCAGAGAAGAGTTAGGGTTGAAAGTTAGGGTTGAAAGTTAGGGTTGAAAGTTAGGGTTGAAAGTTAGGATTATTTTTCTATTTTTGTTTGGCCCAGGGTTATAGGGGAATACGAAAATTTAGGTATGTGACTCATTTGGGTACTAACCAATCAGAGAAGAGTTAGGGTTGAAAGTTAGGGTTGAAAGTTAGGGTTGAAAGTTAGGGTTGACACTTAGGATTATTTTTCTATTTTTGTTTGGCCCAGGGTTATAGGGGAATACGAAAATTTAGGTATGTGACTCATTTGGGTACTAACCAATCAGAGAAGAGTTAGGGTTGAAAGTTAGGGTTGAAAGTTAGGGTTGAAAGTTAGGGTTGACACTTTGGATTATTTTTCTATTTTTATTTGGCCCAGGGTTATAGGGGAATACGAAAATTTAGGTATGTGACTCATTTGGGTACTAACCAATCAGAGAAGAGTTAGGGTTGAAAGTTAGGGTTGAAAGTTAGGGTTGAAAGTTAGGGTTGAAAGTTAGGGTTGAAAGTTAGGGTTGACACTTAGGATTATTTTTCTATTTTTGTTTGGCCCAGGGTTATAGGGGAATACGAAAATTTAGGTATGTGACTCATTTGGGTACTAACCAATCAGAGAAGAGTTAGGGTTGAAAGTTAGGGTTGAAAGTTAGGGTTGAAAGTTAGGGTTGAAAGTTAGGGTTGAAAGTTAGGATTATTTTTCTATTTTTGTTTGGCCCAGGGTTATAGGGGAATACGAAAATTTAGGTATGTGACTCATTTGGGTACTAACCAATCAGAGAAGAGTTAGGGTTGAAAGTTAGGGTTGAAAGTTAGGGTTGAAAGTTAGGGTTGAAAGTTAGGGTTGAAAGTTAGGGTTGAAAGTTAGGGTTGAAAGTTAGGGTTGACACTTAGGATTATTTTTCTATTTTTGTTTGGCCCAGGGTTATAGGGGAATACGAAAATTTAGGTATGTGACTCATTTGGGTACTAACCAATCAGAGAAGAGTTAGGGTTGAAAGTTAGGGTTGAAAGTTAGGGTTGAAAGTTAGGGTTGAAAGTTAGGGTTGACACTTAGGATTATTTTTCTATTTTGGGTTAGGGTTAGGGTTAGGGTTAGGGTTAGGGTTAGGGTTAGGGTTATAGGGGAATACGAAAATTTAGGTATGTGACTCATTTGGGTACTAACCAATCAGAGAAGAGTTAGGGTTGAAAGTTAGGGTTGAAAGTTAGGGTTGAAAGTTAGGGTTGACACTTAGGATTATTTTTCTATTTTTGTTTGGCCCAGGGTTATAGGGGAATACGAAAATTTAGGTATGTGACTCATTTGGGTACTAACCAATCAGAGAAGAGTTAGGGTTGAAAGTTAGGGTTGAAAGTTAGGGTTGAAAGTTAGGGTTGAAAGTTAGGGTTGAAAGTTAGGGTTGAAAGTTAGGGTTGAAAGTTAGGGTTGACACTTAGGATTATTTTTCTATTTTTGTTTGGCCCAGGGTTATAGGGGAATACGAAAATTTAGGTATGTGACTCATTTGGGTACTAACCAATCAGAGAAGAGTTAGGGTTAGCGTTGAAAGTTAGGGTTAGGGTTGACCCTTACGATTATTTTTGTATTTGTGTTTGGTGAAAAAAGAATAGAACATTTTTAGTTATGTGACTCATTTAGGTACTTGGCCAATGAGAGTTAAGTTCTGAACAATTTAGGGAGGGTGTGGTTTGGGGTTGAAAGTGTGGTAAGAAAAAGTGTAAGTGGGTAAGCACGTGAGGGAGGTTGTAGGTAGGTGGGTGAGGGAGGTTTAGGGATGTATGGTGGGTGTGGGTAAGGAGGTTGAAGGTTTTTGAGGGAAGGTGGATGATGAAGAGAGTGGGTAGGTGGTGTTGAAGGTGGATTAGGGAGGGTGAGTAAATGTGTCTGGGAGGGTGAGGATGAAGGTGGGTGAAAAAGTGTGGGTCAGTTCAGGTATGGGTGAGTGGGCAAGGGTGAGGCTGGGTATTGGTGTGCAGGTAAGGGTGGTGAAGGTGAATTTTAATATGGATGATGAGGGTAGAAGGTGGGTGAGGGAGGTTGGGTGAAGGAGGGTGTGGGAAGGTGATGTTGAAGGTGGGTGAGGGATGGTTAATATGGGTATAGGAGGCTTTGTAGGTAAGGTTGAGGCCCGTAAGGTAGAGTGAACGTGGGTGAGGGAGGGTGAGGATTAAGGTGGAAGAGGGAGGGTGTGTTTAAGTGGGGTTAAAGGTTGGTGAATGTAGGTGAGGTAGGGGGATGAGTGAAGGTGTGGGTGAGTGAAGGTGTTGGTGAGGGGGCAATGGTGGGTGGGTGAAGGTGGATGAGTGTGAGGGTGAAGGTGGATGAGGTGGTGGGTGATAGTGAACATGGGTCAAGAGCGGGTGAGGGAGGGCATGGAATCAGTCTGTGAGCCTGCCCTTTCTATTTTGTTGTATATATTCTATTCCCTATCCAATTGACATGTTGCATTTATATGCAGTTAGTCATTCAAAAATTTGAAAACTCTTGCATTCGTTGCATGTTAGCGAGAGGCACCCTTAGAGGTAAAGAGCTAGCTTTTACCTCACTACTAAGTACTTGGACATTGAGGACTAGATCCGTTTTGTACAGAGCGGAGCTTCTCCTCTGCCGTATGCTAGGAGTGAAGAAGCACTACTGTCTATCGTCCGTAAAGGGGTATGCTTTCTTCCCCAATTTACAGTCGAGCTAGCGCTGCAGATGGGACAGTAGCGAAGAGTTCACTGCCTGACTCTAAAAGGGCACACTCGTGTAAAGGGAGAGAAATCAACTCAAAGCTTTATATCCTGAGAGATAAAAGCAATGCATTGTGTAGGTGTACTCACTTACCTCAACTACTTACCTCCTTGTTAGTATGTCCTTTGTGAACATCATCTTGATAGACGAACTTACCTATTTTCATACTGCAAATAAATTTTACCCAAGATAAGTGAAAAAATATAATGCAATCCCCTTTAGAGAGCAATGCAGTTGAGGACACCTCTTTCACTGATGGACTAAATAAACAATGCTTAGACTGAGTGAGAGAGGGGTTTGTGAGAGAGAGGGGAGAGTGGTAGTCCTTGAAAGAGAGAGAGAAAGAAAGGGACATTTGTGAGAGTAAAATACAGGTGATTTAGAAGGAGCAGGGATGCTAGTCAGGGAGAGTAATAGAGAGCAGGGAGAGAAAGAGAGGGTTTGAGAAAGAAAAAGAGAGAGAGAGAAGTGGAAGAAAGAAATGTGTGTGAGAGCAAGAGACGGGTTGAAGTGAAAGAGATAGAGTGGGAGTAAGAGAGAAAAAAATGGAGAGAAGGGAGAGGGAGAGAGAAGGGAGAGGGAGAGAGAAGAGAGGGAGAGAGAAGGGAGAGAGAGAAAGCAGGGAGAGACAAGTGTGAGAGGAGGGACAGAGAAGGGAGAGGGGAGAGAGAAGGGAGAGGGAGAGAAAAGGAAAAGGGAGAGAAAATGAAAAGGGAGAGAGAAGGAAATGGAGATAAAAGGGAGAGAGAAGGCAGAGGGAGAGAGAATGGAGAGATAAGGGAGAGGGAGAGACAAGGAAAGGGAGAGAGAAGGGATAGTGAGAGAGAAGGGAGAGGGAGAGAGATGGAAGTGACAAGGGAGAGAGGAGGGAGAGAGAAGGGAGAGGGAGAGCGAAGGAAAGGAGAGGGGAAAGGAAAAGGGAGAGAATGGAGAGACAAGGAAAAGGGAGAGAGCATGGAAAGTGAGAGAGAAGGAAGAGGGAGAGAGAAGGAAGAGGGAGAGAGATGGGATAGGGAGAGAGAAGGGGAGAGAGAAGGCAGAGGGATAGAGAAGGGAGTGAGAAAAGGGGAGAGAGAATGGAGAGAGAAAGAAAAGGGAGAGAGAAGGGAGAGGGAGAGACAAGGAAAGGGAGAGAGAAGGGATAGGGAGAGAGAAGGAAGAGGGAGAGAGAGAAGGGATAGGGAGAGAAAGAAGGGATAGGGAGAGAGAGAAGGGATAGGGAGAGGAAGAAGGGATACGGAGAGAGAGAAGGTAGATGTAGAGAGAAGGGAGATGGAGAGAGAAGGGAGAGAGAAGGGTGAGGGAGAGAAAAGGAAAAGGGAAAGAAAAGGAAAAGGGAGAGAAAAGGAAAAGGGAGAGAAAAGGAAAAGGGAGAGAAAAGGAAAAGGGAGAGAAAAGGAAAAGGGAGAGAAAAGGAAAAGAAAAGGGAGAGAAAAGGGAGAGAAAAGGTAGAGAAAAGGGAGAGAAAAGGGAGAGAAAAGGGAGAGAGAAGGCAAAATGAGAGAGAAGGTAAAGGGAGAGAGAAGGAAAAGGGAGAGAGAAGGAAAGGGAGATAGAAGGAAAAGGGAGAGAGAAGGAAGAGGGAGAGAGAAGGAAGAGGGAGAGAGAATGGAGAGACAAGGGAGAGGGAGAGACAAGGAAAGGGAGAGAGAAGGGATAGGGAGAGAGAAGGGATAGGGAGAGAGAAGGGAGAGGGAGAGAGAAGGGAGAGGGAGAGAGTGATGAGGGAGTGACAAGGAAAAGGGAGAGAGAAGGGAGAGGGAGAGAGAAGGGAGAGGGAGAGAGGAGAGAGAGAAGGGAGAGAGAGAAGGGAGAGGGATAGACAGAGAGAAGGAAGAGGGTGCGAGAGAAGGGAAAGGGAGAGAGAGAGAAGGGAGAGGGGGAGAGAGAGGTAGAGGGAATGATCAGGGAGTTATAAGGGAGAGGGATAGAGAAGGGAGGGGGAGAGAGAGAGAGAAGGGAGTGGAGAGAGAGAGAAGGGAGAGGGAGAGCAAAGGAAAGGGGAGGGGAAAGGAAAAGGGAGAGAATGGAGAGACAAGGAAAAGGGAGAGAGATTGGAAAGGGAGAGAGAAGGAAGAGGGAGAGAGAAGGAAGAGGGAGAGAGAATGGATAGGGAGAGAGAAGGGAGAGAGAAGGCAGAGGGATAGAGAAGGGAGTGAGAAAATGGAGAGAGAAAGAAAAGGGAGAGAGAAGGAAAAGGGGAGAGAGAAGGAAAAGGGAGAGAGAAGGAAAGGGAGATAGAAGGAAAAGGGAGAGAGAATGAGAAGGGAGAAAGAATGGAGAGACAAGGAAGAGGGAGAGACAAGGAAAGGGAGAGAGAAGGGATAGGGAGAGCGAAGGAAGATGGAGAGAGAAAAGGGAGAGAGAGAGAGAAGGGAGAGAAAGAGAGTGATGAGGGAGTGACAAGGAAAAGGGAGAGAGAAGGGAGAGGGGAGAGAGAAGGGAGAGGGAGAGAGGAGAGAGAAAAGGGAGAGAGAGAGAAGGGAGAGGGAGAGAGAGAGGTAGAGGGAATGACGAGGGAGTTATAAGGGAGAGGGAGAGAGAAGGGAGGGGGAGAGAGAGAGAAGGGAGTGGAGAGAGAGAGAAGGGAGTGGAGAGAGAGAGAAGGGAGAGGGAGAGCGAAGGAAAGGGGAGGCAAGGAAAAGGGAGAGAATGGAGAGATAAGGAAAAGGGAGAGAGCATGGAAAGGGAGAGAGCATGGAAAGGGAGAGAGAAGTAAGAGGGAGAGAGAAGGAAGAGGGAGAGAGAAGGGATAGGGAGAGAGAATGGAGAGACAAGGGAGAGGGAGAGACAAGGAAAGGAGAGAGAAGGGATAGGGAGAGAGAAGGGAGAGGGAGAGAGAAGGGGGTGACAAGGGAGAGAGGAGGGAGAGAGAAGGGAGATGGAGAGAGAAGGAAGATGGAGAGAGAAGGAAGATGGAGAGAGAAGGAAGAGGGAGAGAGAAGGAAGAGGGAGAGAGAAGGAAGAGGGAGAGAGAAGGAAGAGGGAGAGAGAAGGAAGAGGGAGAGAGAAGGAAGAGGGAGAGAGAAGGAAGAGGGAGAGAGAATAGAGAGACAAGGAGAGGTAGAAACAAGGGAGAGGGAGCGACAAGGGATAGGGAGAGAGAAGGAAGAGGGAGAGAGAGAAGGAAGAGGGAGAGAGAGAAGGAAGAGGGAGAGAGAGAAGGAAGAGGGAGAGAGAGAAGGAAGAGGGAGAGAGAGAAGGGATACGGAGAGAGAGAAGGTAGATGTAGAGAGAAGGGAGATGGAGAAGAAGGAAGATGGAGAAGGGAGAGAGAGAGAGAGAGAGAGAGAGAGAGAGATGAGGGAGTGACAAGGAAAATGGAGAGAGAAGGGAGAGTGAGAGAGAAGGGAGAGGGAGAGAGGAGAGAGAAGGGAGAGAGAGAAGAGAGAGGGAGAGACAGAGAGAAGGAAGAGGGTGAGAGAGAAAGGAATGGTTGAGAGAGAGAAGGGAGAGGGAGAGGGAATGACGAGGGAGTTATAAGGGAGAGGGAGAGAGAAGGGAGGGGGAGAGAGAGAAGGGAGTGGAGAGAGAGAGAAGGGAGAGGGAGAGCGAAGGAAAGGGTAGGGGAAAGGAAAAGGGAGAGAATGGAGAGATAAGGAAAAGGGAGATAGCATGGAAAGGGAGAGAGACGGAAGAGGGAGAGAGAAGGAAGAGGGAGAGAGAAGGGATAGGGAGAGAGAAGGGAGAGAAAGGCAGAGGGATAGAGAAGGGAGTGAGAAAAGGGAGAGAGAAAGAAAAGGGAGAGAGAAGGGAAAAGGTGAGAGAAGGAAAGGGGAGAGAGAAGGAAAAGGGAGAGAGAAGGAAAGGGAGAGGGAAGGAAAAGGGAGAGAGAATGGAGAGACAAGGGAGAGGGAGAGACAAGGAAAGGGAGAGAGAAGGGATAGGGAGAGAGAAGGGAGAGGGAGAGAGGAGGGGGTGACAAGGGAGAGAGGAGGGAGAGAGAAGGGAGAGGGAGAGAGAAGGAAAAGGGAGCGGAAAGGAAAAGGGAGAGAGAATGGAAAGGGAGAGAGAAGGAAGATGGAGTGAGAAGGAAGATGGAGAGAGAAGGAAGAGGGAGAGAGAAGGAAGAGGGAGAGGGAAGGAAGAGGGAGAGGGAAGGAAGAGGGAGAGAGAATGGAGAGACAAGGGAGAGGTAGAAACAAGGCAGAGGGAGCGACAAGGGATAGGGAGAGAGAAGGAAGAGGGAGAGAGAAAAGGGATAGGGAGAGAGAGAAGGGATACGGAGAGAGAGAAGGGATACGGAGAGAGAGAAGGGATACGGAGAGAGAGAAGGTAGATGTAGAGAGAAGGGAGATGGAGAAAGAAGGAAGATGGAGAAGGGAGAGAGAGAGAAGGGAGAGAGAGAGAGAGAGAGAGGGAGAGAGAGAGAGTGATGAGGGAGTGACAAGGAAAAGGGAGAGAGAAGGGAGAGAGAAGGGAGAGGGAGAGAGGAGAGAGAGAAGGGAGAGAGAGAGAAGGGAGAGGGAGAGACAGAGAGAAGGAAGAGGGTGAGAGAGAAGGGAAAGGGAGAGAGAGAGAAGGGAGAGAGAGAAGGGAGAGGGAGAGAGAGAGGTAGAGGGAATGACGAGGGAGTTATAAGGGAGAGGGAGAGAGAAGGGAGGGGGAGAGAGAGAGAGAAGGGAGTGGAGAGAGAGAGAAGGGAGAGGGAGAGCGAAGGAAAGGGGAGGGGAAAGGAAAAGGGAGAGAATGGAGAGATAAGGAAAAGGGAGAGAGCATGGAGAGGGAGAGAGAAGGGAGAGGGAGAGAGGAGAGAGAGAAGGGAGAGTGAGAGAAGGGAGAGGGAGAGACAGAGAGAAGGAAGAGGGTGAGTGAGAAGGGAAAGGGAGAGAGAGAGAGAAGGGAGAGGGAGAGAGAGAGGTAGAGGGAATGACGAGGGAGTTATAAGGGAGAGGGAGAGAGAAGGGAGGGGGAGAGAGAGAGAGAAGGGAGTGGAGAGAGAGAGAGAGAAGGGAGAGGGAGAGCGAAGGAAAGGGGAGGGGAAAGGAAAAGGGAGAGAATGGAAAGATAAGGAAAAGGGAGAGAGCATGGAAAGGGAGAGAGAAGTAAGAGGGAGAGAGAAGGAAGAGGGAGAGAGAAGGTATAGGGAGAGAGAAGGGAGAGGGAGATAGAAGGGGGTGACAAGGGAGAGAGGAGGGAGAGAGAAGGGAGAGGGAGAGAGAAGGAAAAGGGAGGGAACAGGAAAATGGAAAGAGAGAATGGAAAGGGAGAGAGAAGGAAGATGGAGAGAGAAGGAAGATGGAGAGAGAAGGAAGATGGAGAGAGAAGGAAGATGGGGAGAGAAGGAAGAGGGAGAGGGAAGGAAGAGGGAGAGAGAATGGAGAGACAAGGGAGAGGTAGAAACAAGGGAGAGGGAGCGACAAGGGATAGGGAGAGAGAAGGAAGAGGGAGAGAGAGAAGGGATAGGGAGAGAGAGAAGGGATAGGGAGAGAGAGAAGGGATAGGGAGAGAGAGAAGGGATAGGGAGAGAGAGAAGGTAGATGTAGAGAGAAGGGAGATGGAGAAAGAAGGAAGATGGAGAAGGGAGAGAGAGAGAAGGGAGAGAGAGAGAGTGATGAGGGAGTGACAAGGAAAAGGGATTGAGAAGGGAGAGGGAGAGAGAAGGTAGAGGGAGAGAGGAGAGAGAGAAGGTAGAGGGAGAGAGGAGAGAGAGAAGGGAGAGAGAGAAGGGAGAGAGAAGGAAGAGGGAGAGAGAAGGAAGAGGGAGAGAGAAGGAAGAGGGAGAGAGAATGGAGAGACAAGGGAGAGGTAGAAACAAGGGAGAGGGAGCGACAAGGGATAGGGAGAGAGAAGGAAGAGGGAGAGAGAAGGAAGAGGGAGAGAGAGAAGGAAGAGGGAGAGAGAGAAGGAAGAGGGAGAGAGAGAAGGAAGAGGGAGAGAGAGAAGGGATACGGAGAGAGAGAAGGTAGATGTAGAGAGAAGGGAGATGGAGAAGAAGGAAGATGGAGAAGGGAGAGAGAGAGAGAGAGAGAGAGAGAGAGAGATGAGGGAGTGACAAGGAAAATGGAGAGAGAAGGGAGAGTGAGAGAGAAGGGAGAGGGAGAGAGGAGAGAGAAGGGAGAGAGAGAAGAGAGAGGGAGAGACAGAGAGAAGGAAGAGGGTGAGAGAGAAAGGAATGGTTGAGAGAGAGAAGGGAGAGGGAGAGGGAATGACGAGGGAGTTATAAGGGAGAGGGAGAGAGAAGGGAGGGGGAGAGAGAGAAGGGAGTGGAGAGAGAGAGAAGGGAGAGGGAGAGCGAAGGAAAGGGTAGGGGAAAGGAAAAGGGAGAGAATGGAGAGATAAGGAAAAGGGAGATAGCATGGAAAGGGAGAGAGACGGAAGAGGGAGAGAGAAGGAAGAGGGAGAGAGAAGGGATAGGGAGAGAGAAGGGAGAGAAAGGCAGAGGGATAGAGAAGGGAGTGAGAAAAGGGAGAGAGAAAGAAAAGGGAGAGAGAAGGGAAAAGGAGAGAGAAGGAAAAGGGAGAGAGAAGGAAAAGGGAGAGAGAAGGAAAGGGAGAGCGAAGGAAGAGGGAGAGAGAAAAGGGAGAGAGAGAGAGAAGGGAGAGAAAGAGAGTGATGAGGGAGTGACAAGGAAAAGGGAGAGAGAAGGGAGAGGGAGAGAGAAGGGAGAGGGAGAGAGGAGAGAGAAAAGGGAGAGAGAGAGAAGGGAGAGGGAGAGAGAGAGGTAGAGGGAATGACGAGGGAGTTATAAGGGAGAGGGAGAGAGAAGGGAGGGGGAGAGAGAGAGAAGGGAGTGGAGAGAGAGAGAAGGGAGTGGAGAGAGAGAGAAGGGAGAGGGAGAGCGAAGGAAAGGGGAGGCAAGGAAAAGGGAGAGAATGGAGAGATAAGGAAAAGGGAGAGAGCATGGAAAGGGAGAGAGCATGGAAAGGGAGAGAGAAGTAAGAGGGAGAGAGAAGGAAGAGGGAGAGAGAAGGGATAGGGAGAGAGAATGGAGAGACAAGGGAGAGGGAGAGACAAGGAAAGGGAGAGAGAAGGGATAGGGAGAGAGAAGGGAGAGGGAGAGAGAAGGGGGTGACAAGGGAGAGAGGAGGGAGAGAGAAGGGAGAGGGAGAGAGAAGGAAAAGGGAGGGGAAAGGAAAAGGGAGAGAGAAGGAAGAGGGAGGGAGAAGGAAGATGGAGAGAGAAGGAAGATGGAGAGAGAAGGAAGATGGAGAGAGAAGGAAGATGGAGAGAGAAGGAAGAGGGAGAGAGAAGGAAGAGGGAGAGAGAAGGAAGAGGGAGAGAGAAGGAAGAGGGAGAGAGAAGGAAGAGGGAGAGAGAAGGAAGAGGGAGAGAGAATGGAGAGACAAGGGAGAGGTAGAAACAAGGGAGAGGGAGCGACAAGGGATAGGGAGAGAGAAGGAAGAGGGAGAGAGAGAAGGAAGAGGGAGAGAGAGAAGGAAGAGGGAGAGAGAGAAGGAAGAGGGAGAGAGAGAAGGGATACGGAGAGAGAGAAGGTAGATGTAGAGAGAAGGGAGATGGAGAAGAAGGAAGATGGAGAAGGGAGAGAGAGAGAGAGAGAGAGAGAGAGAGAGAGAGAGAGATGAGGGAGTGACAAGGAAAATGGAGAGAGAAGGTAGAGTGAGAGAGAAGGGAGAGGGAGAGAGGAGAGAGAAGGGAGAGAGAGAAGAGAGAGGGAGAGACAGAGAGAAGGAAGAGGGTGAGAGAGAAAGGAATGGTTGAGAGAGAGAAGGGAGAGGGAGAGGGAATGACGAGGGAGTTATAAGGGAGAGGGAGAGAGAAGGCAGGGGGAGAGAGAGAAGGGAGTGGAGAGAGAGAGAAGGAAGAGGGAGAGCGAAGGAAAGGGTAAGGGAAAGGAAAAGGGAGAGAATGGAGAGATAAGGAAAAGGGAGATAGCATGGAAAGGGAGAGAGACGGAAGAGGGAGAGAGAAGGAAGAGGGAGAGAGAAGGGATAGGGAGAGAGAAGGGAGAGAAAGGCAGAGGGATAGAGAAGGGAGTGAGAAAAGGAGAGAGAAAGAAAAGGGAGAGAGAGGGAAAAGGAGAGAGAAGGAAAAGGGAGAGAGAAAGGAAAAGGGAGAGAGAAGGAAAGGGAGAGGGAAGGAAAAGGGAGAGAGAATGGAGAGACAAGGGAGAGGGAGAGACAAGGAAAGGGAGAGAGAAGGGATAGGGAGAGAGAAGGGAGAGGGAGAGAGGAGGGGGTGACAAGGGAGAGAGGAGGGAGAGAGAAGGGAGAGGGAGAGAGAAGGAAAAGGGAGCGGAAAGGAAAAGGGAGAGAGAATGGAAAGGGAGAGAGAAGGAAGATGGAGAGAGAAGGAAGATGGAAGAGAGAAGGAAGATGGAGAGAGAAGGAAGAGGGAGAGGGAAGGAAGAGGGAGAGGAAAGGAAGAGGGAGAGAGAATGGAGAGACAAGGGAGAGGTAGAAACAAGGCAGAGGGGAGCGACAAGGGATAGGGAGAGAGAAGGAAGAGGGAGAGAGAAAAGGGATAGGGAGAGAGAGAAGGGATACGGAGAGAGAGAAGGGATACGGAGAGAGAGAAGGGATACGGAGAGAGAGAAGGATACGGAGAGAGAGAAGGTAGATGTAGAGAGAAGGGAGATGGAGAAAGAAGGAAGATGGAGAAGGGAGAGAGAGAGAAGGGAGAGAGAGAGAGAGAGGGAGAGAGAGAGAGTGATGAGGGAGTGACAAGGAAAAGGGAGAGAGAAGGGAGAGAGAAGGGAGAGGGAGAGAGGAGAGAGAGAAGGGAGAGAGAGAGAAGGGAGAGGGAGAGACAGAGAGAAGGAAGAGGGTGAGAGAGAAGGGAAAGGGAGAGAGAGAGAAGGGAGAGAGAGAAGGGAGAGGGAGAGGCAGAGAGGTAGAGGGAATGACGAGGGAGTTATAAGGGAGAGGGAGAGAGAAGGGAGGGGGAGAGAGAGAGAGAAGGGAGTGGAGAGAGAGAGAGAAGGGAGAGGGAGAGCGAAGGAAAGGGGAGGGGAAAGGAAAAGGGAGAGAATGGAGAGATAAGGAAAAGGGAGAGAGCATGGAGAGGGAGAGAGAAGGGAGAGGGAGAGAGGAGAGAGAGAAGGGAGAGTGAGAGAAGGAGAGGGGAGAGACAGAGAGAAGGAAGAGGGTGAGAGAGAAGGGAAAGGGAGAGAGAGAGAGAAGGGAGAGGGAGAGAGAGAGGTAGAGGGAATGACGAGGGAGTTATAAGGGAGGGAGAGAGAAGGGAGGGGGAGAGAGAGAGAGAAGGGAGTGGAGAGAGAGAGAGAAGGGAGAGGGAGAGCGAAGGAAAGGGGAGGGGAAAGGAAAAGGGAGAGAGCATGGAAAGGGAGAGAGAAGTAAGAGGGAGAGAGAAGGAAGAGGGAGAGAGAAGGTATAGGGAGAGAGAAGGGAGAGGGAGATAGAAGGGGGTGACAAGGGAGAGAGGAGGGAGAGAGAAGGGAGAGGGAGAGAGAAGGAAAAGGGAGGGAAAAGGAAAAGGGAGAGAGAATGGAAAGGGAGAGAGAAGGAAGATGGAGAGAGAAGGAAGATGGAGAGAGAAGGAAGATGGAGAGAGAAGGAAGATGGGGAGAGAAGGAAGAGGGAGAGGGAAGGAAGAGGGAGAGAGAATGGAGAGACAAGGGAGTGGTAGAAACAAGGGAGAGGGAGCGACAAGGGATAGGGAGAGAGAAGGAAGAGGGAGAGAGAGAAGGGATAGGGAGAGAGAGAAGGGATAGGGAGAGAGAGAAGGGATAGGGAGAGAGAGAAGGTAGATGTAGAGAGAAGGGAGATGGAGAAAGAAGGAAGATGGAGAAGGGAGAGAGAGAGAAGGGAGAGAGAGAGAGTGATGAGGGAGTGACAAGGAAAAGGGATTGAGAAGGGAGAGGGAGAGAGAAGGTAGAGGGAGAGAGGAGAGAGAGAAGGGAGAGAGAGAAGGGAGAGGGAGAGGGAAGGAAGAGGGAGAGAGAAGGAAGAGGGAGAGAGAAGGAAGAGGGAGAGAGAAGGAAGAGGGAGAGAGAATGGAGAGACAAGGGAGAGGTAGAAACAAGGGAGAGGGAGCGACAAGGGATAGGGAGAGAGAAGGAAAAGGGAGAGAGAGAAGGGATAGGGAGAGAGAGAAGTGATAGGGAGAGAGAGAAGGGATACGGAGAGAGAGAAGGTAGATGTAGAGAGAAGGGAGATGGAGAAGAAGGAAGATGGAGAAGGGAGAGAGAGAGAGAGAGAGAGAGAGAGAGAGAGATGAGGGAGTGACAAGGAAAATGGAGAGAGAAGGTAGAGTGAGAGAGAAGGGAGAGGGAGAGAGGAGAGAGAAGGGAGAGAGAGAAGAGAGAGGGAGAGACAGAGAGAAGGAAGAGGGTGAGAGAGAAAGGAATGGTTGAGAGAGAGAAGGGAGAGGGAGAGGGAATGACGAGGGAGTTATAAGGGAGAGGGAGAGAGAAGGGAGGGGGAGAGAGAGAAGGGAGTGGAGAGAGAGAGAAGGGAGAGGGAGAGCGAAGGAAAGGGTAGGGGAAAGGAAAAGGGAGAGAATGGAGAGATAAGGAAAAGGGAGATAGCATGGAAAGGGAGAGAGACGGAAGAGGGAGAGAGAAGGAAGAGGGAGAGAGAAGGGATAGGGAGAGAGAAGGGAGAGAAAGGCAGAGGGATAGAGAAGGGAGTGAGAAAAGGGAGAGAGAAAGAAAAGGGAGAGAGAAGGGAAAAGGAGAGAGAAGGAAAAGGGAGAGAGAAGGAAAAGGGAGAGAGAAGGAAAGGGAGAGGGAAGGAAAAGGGAGAGAGAATGGAGAGACAAGGGAGAGGGAGAGACAAGGAAAGGGAGAGAGAAGGGATAGGGAGAGAGAAGGGAGAGGGAGAGAGGAGGGGGTGACAAGGGAGAGAGGAGGGAGAGAGAAGGGAGAGGGAGAGAGAAGGAAAAGGGAGCGGAAAGGAAAAGGGAGAGAGAATGGAAAGGGAGAGAGAAGGAAGATGGAGAGAGAAGGAAGATGGAGAGAGAAGGAAGATGGAGAGAGAAGGAAGATGGAGAGAGAAGGAAGAGGGAGAGGGAAGGAAGAGGGAGAGGAAAGGAAGAGGGAGAGAGAATGGAGAGACAAGGGAGAGGTAGAAACAAGGCAGAGGGAGCGACAAGGGATAGGGAGAGAGAAGGAAGAGGGAGAGAGAAAAGGGATAGGGAGAGAGAGAAGGGATACGGAGAGAGAGAAGGGATACGGAGAGAGAGAAGGGATACGGAGAGAGAGAAGGGATACGGAGAGAGAGAAGGTAGATGTAGAGAGAAGGGAGATGGAGAAAGAAGGAAGATGGAGAAGGGAGAGAGAGAGAAGGGAGAGAGAGAGAGAGAGGGAGAGAGAGAGAGTGATGAGGGAGTGACAAGGAAAAGGGAGAGAGAAGGGAGAGAGAAGGGAGAGTGAGAGAGGAGAGAGAGAAGGGAGAGAGAGAGAAGGGAGAGGGAGAGACAGAGAGAAGGAAGAGGGTGAGAGAGAAGGGAAAGGGAGAGAGAGAGAAGGGAGAGAGAGAAGGGAGAGGGAGAGAGAGAGGTAGAGGGAATGACGAGGGAGTTATAAGGGAGAGGGAGAGAGAAGGGAGGGGGAGAGAGAGAGAGAAGGGAGTGGAGAGAGAGAGAGAAGGGAGAGGGAGAGCGAAGGAAAGGGGAGGGGAAAGGAAAAGGGAGAGAATGGAGAGATAAGGAAAAGGGAGAGAGCATGGAGAGGGAGAGAGAAGGGAGAGGGAGAGAGGAGAGAGAGAAGGGAGAGTGAGAGAAGGGAGAGGGAGAGACAGAGAGAAGGAAGAGGGTGAGAGAGAAGGGAAAGGGAGAGAGAGAGAGAAGGGAGAGGGAGAGAGAGAGGTAGAGGGAATGACGAGGGAGTTATAAGGGAGAGGGAGAGAGAAGGGAGGGGGAGAGAGAGAGAGAAGGGAGTGGAGAGAGAGAGAGAAGGGAGAGGGAGAGCGAAGGAAAGGGGAGGGGAAAGGAAAAGGGAGAGAGCATGGAAAGGGAGAGAGAAGTAAGAGGGAGAGAGAAGGAAGAGGGAGAGAGAAGGTATAGGGAGAGAGAAGGGAGAGGGAGATAGAAGGGGGTGACAAGGGAGAGAGGAGGGAGAGAGAAGGGAGAGGGAGAGAGAAGGAAAAGGGAGGGAAAAGGAAAAGGGAGAGAGAATGGAAAGGGAGAGAGAAGGAAGATGGAGAGAGAAGGAAGATGGAGAGAGAAGGAAGATGGAGAGAGAAGGAAGATGGGGAGAGAAGGAAGAGGGAGAGGGAAGGAAGAGGGAGAGAGAATGGAGAGACAAGGGAGTGGTAGAAACAAGGGAGAGGGAGCGACAAGGGATAGGGAGAGAGAAGGAAGAGGGAGAGAGAGAAGGGATAGGGAGAGAGAGAAGGGATAGGGAGAGAGAGAAGGGATAGGGAGAGAGAGAAGGTAGATGTAGAGAGAAGGGAGATGGAGAAAGAAGGAAGATGGAGAAGGGAGAGAGAGAGAAGGGAGAGAGAGAGAGTGATGAGGGAGTGACAAGGAAAAGGGATTGAGAAGGGAGAGGGAGAGAGAAGGTAGAGGGAGAGAGGAGAGAGAGAAGGGAGAGAGAGAAGGGAGAGGGAGAGGGAAGGAAGAGGGAGAGAGAAGGAAGAGGGAGAGAGAAGGAAGAGGGAGAGAGAAGGAAGAGGGAGAGAGAATGGAGAGACAAGGGAGAGGTAGAAACAAGGGAGAGGGAGCGACAAGGGATAGGGAGAGAGAAGGAAAAGGGAGAGAGAGAAGGGATAGGGAGAGAGAGAAGTGATAGGGAGAGAGAGAAGGGATACGGAGAGAGAGAAGGTAGATGTAGAGAGAAGGGAGATGGAGAAGAAGGAAGATGGAGAAGGGAGAGAGAGAGAGAGAGAGAGAGAGAGAGAGAGAGAGATGAGGGAGTGACAAGGAAAATGGAGAGAGAAGGTAGAGTGAGAGAGAAGGGAGAGGGAGAGAGGAGTGAGAAGGGAGAGAGAGAAGAGAGAGGGAGAGACAGAGAGAAGGAAGAGGGTGAGAGAGAAAGGAATGGTTGAGAGAGAGAAGGGAGAGGGAGAGGGAATGACGAGGGAGTTATAAGGGAGAGGGAGAGAGAAGGGAGGGGGAGAGAGAGAAGGGAGTGGAGAGAGAGAGAAGGGAGAGGGAGAGCGAAGGAAAGGGTAGGGGAAAGGAAAAGGGAGAGAATGGAGAGATAAGGAAAAGGGAGATAGCATGGAAAGGGAGAGAGACGGAAGAGGGAGAGAGAAGGAAGAGGGAGAGAGAAGGGATAGGGAGAGAGAAGGGAGAGAAAGGCAGAGGGATAGAGAAGGGAGTGAGAAAAGGGAGAGAGAAAGAAAAGGGAGAGAGAAGGGAAAAGGAGAGAGAAGGAAAAGGGAGAGAGAAGGAAAAGGGAGAGAGAAGGAAAGGGAGAGGGAAGGAAAAGGGAGAGAGAATGGAGAGACAAGGGAGAGGGAGAGACAAGGAAAGGGAGAGAGAAGGGATAGGGAGAGAGAAGGGAGAGGGAGAGAGGAGGGGGTGACAAGGGAGAGAGGAGGGAGAGAGAAGGGAGAGGGAGAGAGAAGGAAAAGGTAGCGGAAAGGAAAAGGGAGAGAGAATGGAAAGGGAGAGAGAAGGAAGATGGAGAGAGAAGGAAGATGGAGAGAGAAGGAAGATGGAGAGAGAAGGAAGAGGGAGAGAGAATGGAGAGACAAGGGAGAGGTAGAAACAAGGCAGAGGGAGCGACAAGGGATAGGGAGAGAGAAGGAAGAGGGAGAGAGAAAGGGATAGGGAGAGAGAGAAGGGATACGGAGAGAGAGAAGGGATACGGAGAGAGAGAAGGGATACGGAGAGAGAGAAGGTAGATGTAGAGAGAAGGGAGATGGAGAAAGAAGGAAGATGGAGAAGGGAGAGAGAGAAGGGAGAGGGAGAGAGAGAGGTAGAGGGAATGATGAGGGAGTTATAAGGGAGAGGGAGAGAGAAGGGAGGGGGAGAGAGAGAGAGAAGGGAGTGGAGAGAGAGAGAAGGGAGAGGGAGAGCGAAGGAAAGGGGAGGGGAAAGGAAAAGGGAGAGAATGGAGAGATAAGGAAAAGGGAGAGAGCATGGAGAGGGAGAGAGAAGGGAGAGGGAGATTGGAGAGAGAGAAGGGAGAGTGAGAGAAGGGAGAGGGAGAGACAGAGAGAAGGAAGAGGGTGAGAGAGAAGGGAAAGGGAGAGAGAGAGAGAAGGGAGAGGGAGAGAGAGAGGTAGAGGGAATGACGAGGGAGTTATAAGGGAGAGGGAGAGAGAAGGGAGGGGGAGAGAGAGAGAGAAGGGAGTGGAGAGAGAGAGAGAAGGGAGAGGGAGAGCGAAGGAAAGGGGAGGGGAAAGGAAAAGGGAGAGAATGGAGAGATAAGGAAAAGGGAGAGAGCATGGAAAGGGAGAGAGAAGTAAGAGGGAGAGAGAAGGAAGAGGGAGAGAGAAGGTATAGGGAGAGAGAAGGGAGAGGGAGATAGAAGGGGGTGACAAGGGAGAGAGGAGGGAGAGAGAAGGGAGAGGGAGAGAGAAGGAAAAGGGAGGGAAAAGGAAAAGGGAGAGAGAATGGAAAGGGAGAGAGAAGGAAGATGGAGAGAGAAGGAAGATGGAGAGAGAAGGAAGATGGAGAGAGAAGGAAGATGGGGAGAGAAGGAAGAGGGAGAGGGAAGGAAGAGGGAGAGAGAATGGAGAGACAAGGGAGAGGTAGAAACAAGGGAGAGGGAGCGACAAGGGATAGGGAGAGAGAAGGAAGAGGGAGAGAGAGAAGGGATAGGGAGAGAGAGAAGGGATAGGGAGAGAGAGAAGGGATACGGAGAGAGAGAAGGTAGATGTAGAGAGAAGGGAGATGGAGAAAGAAGGAAGATGGAGAAGGGAGAGAGAGAGAAGGGAGAGAGAGAGAGTGATGAGGGAGTGACAAGGAAAAGGGATTGAGAAGGGAGAGGGAGAGAGAAGGTAGAGGGAGAGAGGAGAGAGAGAAGGGAGAGAGAGAAGGGAGAGGGAGAGGGAGAGAGAAGGAAGAGGGTGAGAGAGAAGGGAAAGGGAGAGAGAGAAGGGAGAGGGAATGACGAGGGAGTTATAAGGGAGAGGGAGAGAGAAGGGAGGGGGAGAGAGAGAATGGAGAGGGAGAGAGAGAGAGAGAGAGAGAAGGGAGAGGGAGAGAGAGAAGGAAGAGGGAGAGAGAGAAGGAAGAGGGAGAGAGAGAAGGGATACGGAGAGAGAGAAGGTAGATGTAGAGAGAAGGGAGATGGAGAAGAAGGAAGATGGAGAAGGGAGAGAGAGAGAGAGAGAGAGAGAGAGAGAGAGAGAGAGAGAGAGAGAGATGAGGGAGTGACAAGGAAAATGGAGAGAGAAGGGAGAGTGAGAGAGAAGGGAGAGGGAGAGAGGAGAGAGAAGGGAGAGAGAGAAGAGAGAGGGAGAGACAGAGAGAAGGAAGAGGGTGAGAGAGAAAGGAATGGTTGAGAGAGAGAAGGGAGAGGGAGAGGGAATGACGAGGGAGTTATAAGGGAGAGGGAGAGAGAAGGCAGGGGGAGAGAGAGAAGGGAGTGGAGAGAAAGAGAAGGGAGAGGGAGAGCGAAGGAAAGGGTAGGGGAAAGGAAAAGGGAGAGAATGGAGAGATAAGGAAAAGGGAGATAGCATGGAAAGGGAGAGAGACGGAAGAGGGAGAGAGAAGGAAGAGGGAGAGAGAAGAGAAGGGATAGGGAGAGAGAAGGGAGAGAAAGGCAGAGGGATAGAGAAGGGAGTGAGAAAAGGGAGAGAGAAAGAAAAGGGAGAGAGAAGGGAAAAGGAGAGAGAAGGAAAAGGGAGAGAGAAGGAAAAGGGAGAGAGAAGGAAAGGGAGAGGGAAGGAAACGGGAGAGAGAATGGAGAGACAAGGGAGAGGGAGAGACAAGGAAAGGGAGAGAGAAGGGATAGGGAGAGAGAAGGGAGAGGGAGAGAGGAGGGGGTGACAAGGGAGAGAGGAGGGAGAGAGAAGGGAGAGGGAGAGAGAAGGAAAAGGGAGCGGAAAGGAAAAGGGAGAGAGAATGGAAAGGGAGAGAGAAGGAAGATGGAGAGAGAAGGAAGATGGAGAGAGAAGGAAGATGGAGAGAGAAGGAAGAGGGAGAGGGAAGGAAGAGGGAGAGGGAAGGAAGAGGGAGAGAGAATGGAGAGACAAGGGAGAGGTAGAAACAAGGCAGAGGGAGCGACAAGGGATAGGGAGAGAGAAGGAAGAGGGAGAGAGAAAAGGGATACGGAGAGAGAGAAGGGATACGGAGAGAGAGAAGGGATACGGAGAGAGAGAAGGGATACGGAGAGAGAGAAGGGATACGGAGAGAGAGAAGGTAGATGTAGAGAGAAGGGAGATGGAGAAAGAAGGAAGATGGAGAAGGGAGAGAGAGAGAAGGGAGAGAGAGAGAGAGAGGGAGAGAGAGAGAGTGATGAGGGAGTGACAAGGAAAAGGGAGAGAGAAGGGAGAGAGAAGGGAGAGAGGAGAGAGGAGAGAGAGAAGGGAGAGAGAGAGAAGGGAGAGGGAGAGACAGAGAGAAGGAAGAGGGTGAGAGAGAAGGGAAAGGGAGAGAGAGAGAAGGGAGAGAGAGAAGGGAGAGGGAGAGAGAGAGGTAGAGGGAATGACGAGGGAGTTATAAGGGAGAGGGAGAGAGAAGGGAGGGGGAGAGAGAGAGAGAAGGGAGTGGAGAGAGAGAGAAGGGAGAGGGAGAGCGAAGGAAAGGGGAGGGGAAAGGAAAAGGGAGAGAATGGAGAGATAAGGAAAAGGGAGAGAGCATGGAGAGGGAGAGAGAAGGGAGAGGGAGAGAGGAGAGAGAGAAGGGAGAGTGAGAGAAGGGAGAGGGAGAGACAGAGAGAAGGAAGAGGGTGAGAGAGAAGGGAAAGGGAGAGAGAGAGAGAAGGGAGAGGGAGAGAGAGAGGTAGAGGGAATGACGAGGGAGTTATAAGGGAGAGGGAGAGAGAAGGGAGGGGGAGAGAGAGAGAGAAGGGAGTGGAGAGAGAGAGAGAAGGGAGAGGGAGAGCGAAGGAAAGGGGAGGGGAAAGGAAAAGGGAGAGAATGGAAAGATAAGGAAAAGGGAGAGAGCATGGAAAGGGAGAGAGAAGTAAGAGGGAGAGAGAAGGAAGAGGGAGAGAGAAGGTATAGGGAGAGAGAAGGGAGAGGGAGATAGAAGGGGGTGACAAGGGAGAGAGGAGGGAGAGAGAAGGGAGAGGGAGAGAGAAGGAAAAGGGAGGGAAAAGGAAAAGGGAGAGAGAATGGAAAGGGAGAGAGAAGGAAGATGGAGAGAGAAGGAAGATGGAGAGAGAAGGAAGATGGAGAGAGAAGGAAGATGGGGAGAGAAGGAAGAGGGAGAGGGAAGGAAGAGGGAGAGAGAATGGAGAGACAAGGGAGTGGTAGAAACAAGGGAGAGGGAGCGACAAGGGATAGGGAGAGAGAAGGAAAAGGGAGAGAGAGAAGGGATAGGGAGAGAGAGAAGGGATAGGGAGAGAGAGAAGGGATAGGGAGAGAGAGAAGGTAGATGTAGAGAGAAGGGAGATGGAGAAAGAAGGAAGATGGAGAAGGGAGAGAGAGAGAAGGGAGAGAGAGAGAGTGATGAGGGAGTGACAAGGAAAAGGGATTGAGAAGGGAGAGGGAGAGAGAAGGTAGAGGGAGAGAGGAGAGAGAGAAGGGAGAGAGAGAAGGGAGAGGGAGAGGGAAGGAAGAGGGAGAGAGAAGGAAGAGGGAGAGAGAAGGAAGAGGGAGAGAGAAGGAAGAGGGAGAGAGAATGGAGAGACAAGGGAGAGGTAGAAACAAGGGAGAGGGAGCGACAAGGGATAGGGAGAGAGAAGGAAGAGGGAGAGAGAAGGAAGAGGGAGAGAGAGAAGGAAGAGGGAGAGAGAGAAGGAAGAGGGAGAGAGAGAAGGGATACGGAGAGAGAGAAGGTAGATGTAGAGAGAAGGGAGATGGAGAAGAAGGAAGATGGAGAAGGGAGAGAGAGAGAGAGAGAGAGAGAGAGAGAGAGAGAGAGAGAGAGAGAGAGAGAGAGAGAGATGAGGGAGTGACAAGGGAAATGGAGAGAGAAGGGAGAGTGAGAGAGAAGGGAGAGGGAGAGAGGAGAGAGAAGGGAGAGAGAGAAGAGAGAGGGAGAGACAGAGAGAAGGAAGAGGGTGAGAGAGAAAGGAATGGTTGAGAGAGAGAAGGGAGAGGGAGAGGGAATGACGAGGGAGTTATAAGGGAGAGGGAGAGAGAAGGGAGGGGGAGAGAGAGAAGGGAGTGGAGAGAGAGAGAAGGGAGAGGGAGAGCGAAGGAAAGGGTAGGGGAAAGGAAAAGGGAGAGAATGGAGAGATAAGGAAAAGGGAGATAGCATGGAAAGGGAGAGAGACGGAAGAGGGAGAGAGAAGGAAGAGGGAGAGAGAAGGGATAGGGAGAGAGAAGGGATAGGGAGAGAGAAGGGAGAGAAAGGCAGAGGGATAGAGAAGGGAGTGAGAAAAGGGAGAGAGAAAGAAAAGGGAGAGAGAAGGGAAAAGGAGAGAGAAGGAAAAGGGAGAGAGAAGGAAAAGGGAGAGAGAAGGAAAGGGAGAGGGAAGGAAAAGGGAGAGAGAATGGAGAGACAAGGGAGAGGGAGAGACAAGGAAAGGGAGAGAGAAGGGATAGGGAGAGAGAAGGGAGAGGGAGAGAGGAGGGGGTGACAAGGGAGAGAGGAGGGAGAGAGAAGGGAGAGGGAGAGAGAAGGAAAAGGGAGCGGAAAGGAAAAGGGAGAGAGAATGGAAAGGGAGAGAGAAGAAAGATGGAGAGAGAAGGAAGATGGAGAGAGAAGGAAGATGGAGAGAGAAGGAAGAGGGAGAGAGAATGGAGAGACAAGGGAGAGGTAGAAACAAGGCAGAGGGAGCGACAAGGGATAGGGAGAGAGAAGGAAGAGGGAGAGAGAAAAGGGATAGGGAGAGAGAGAAGGGATACGGAGAGAGAGAAGGGATACGGAGAGAGAGAAGGGATACGGAGAGAGAGAAGGTAGATGTAGAGAGAAGGGAGATGGAGAAAGAAGGAAGATGGAGAAGGGAGAGAGAGAAGGGAGAGGGAGAGAGAGAGGTAGAGGGAATGACGAGGGAGTTATAAGGGAGAGGGAGAGAGAAGGGAGGGGGAGAGAGAGAGAGAAGGGAGTGGAGAGAGAGAGAAGGGAGAGGGAGAGCGAAGGAAAGGGGAGGGGAAACTAAAAGGGAGAGAATGGAGAGATAAGGAAAAGGGAGAGAGCATGGAGAGGGAGAGAGAAGGGAGAGGGAGAGAGGAGAGAGAGAAGGGAGAGGGAGAGAGAGAGGTAGAGGGAATGACGAGGGAGTTATAAGGGAGAGGGAGAGAGAAGGGAGGGGGAGAGAGAGAGAGAAGGGAGTGGAGAGAGAGAGAGAAGGGAGAGGGAGAGCGAAGGAAAGGGGAGGGGAAAGGAAAAGGGAGAGAATGGAGAGATAAGGAAAAGGGAGAGAGCATGGAAAGGGAGAGAGCAGTAAGAGGGAGAGAGAAGGAAGAGGGAGAGAGAAGGTATAGGGAGAGAGAAGGGAGAGGGAGATAGAAGGGGGTGACAAGGGAGAGAGGAGGGAGAGAGAAGGGAGAGGGAGAGAGAAGGAAAAGGGAGGGGAAAGGAAAAGGGAGAGAGAATGGAAAGGGAGAGAGAAGGAAGATGGAGAGAGAAGGAAGATGGAGAGAGAAGGAAGATGGAGAGAGAAGGAAGATGGGGAGAGAAGGAAGAGGGAGAGAGAAGGAAGAGGGAGAGAGAATGGAGAGACAAGGGAGAGGTAGAAACAAGGGAGAGGGAGCGACAAGGGATAGGGAGAAGAAGGAAGAGGGAGAGAGAGAAGGGATAGGGAGAGAGAGAAGGGATAGGGAGAGAGAGAAGGGATACGGAGAGAGAGAAGGTAGATGTAGAGAGAAGGGAGATGGAGAAAGAAGGAAGATGGAGAAGGGAGAGAGAGAGAAGGGAGAGAGAGAGAGTGATGAGGGAGTGACAAGGAAAAGGGATTGAGAAGGGAGAGGGAGAGAGAAGGTAGAGGGAGAGAGGAGAGAGAGAAGGGAGAGAGAGAAGGGAGAGGGAGAGGGAGAGAGAAGGAAGAGGGTGAGAGAGAAGGGAAAGGGAGAGAGAGAAGGGAGAGGGAATGACGAGGGAGTTATAAGGGAGAGGGAGAGAGAAGGGAGGGGGAGAGAGAGAATGGAGAGGGAGAGAGAGAGAGAGAAGGGAGAGGGAGAGAGAGAGAAGGGAGAGGGAGAGGTTGAGAAGGGAGAGAGAGAGAAGGGAAAGGGAGAGAGAAGGAAAAGGGAGGGAAAAGGAAAATGGAGAGAGAATGGAAAGGGAGAGAGAAGGAAGATGGAGAGAGAAGGAAGATGGAGAGAGAAGGAAGATGGAGAGAGAAGGAAGATGGGGAGAGAAGGAAGAGGGAGAGGGAAGGAAGAGGGAGAGAGAATGGAGAGACAAGGGAGAGGTAGAAACAAGGGAGAGGGAGCGACAAGGGATAGGGAGAGAGAAGGAAGAGGGAGAGAGAGAAGGGATAGGGAGAGAGAGAAGGGATAGGGAGAGAGAGAAGGGATACGGAGAGAGAGAAGGTAGATGTAGAGAGAAGGGAGATGGAGAAAGAAGGAAGATGGAGAAGGGAGAGAGAGAGAAGGGAGAGAGAGAGAGTGATGAGGGAGTGACAAGGAAAAGGGATTGAGAAGGGAGAGGGATAGAGAAGGTAGAGGGAGAGAGGAGAGAGAGAAGGGAGAGAGAGAAGGGAGAGGGAGAGGGAGAGAGAAGGAAGAGGGTGAGTGAGAAGGGAAAGGGAGAGAGAGAAGGGAGAGGGAATGACGAGGGAGTTAAAAGGGAGAGGGAGAGAGAAGGGAGGGGGAGAGAGAGAATGGAGAGGGAGAGAGAGAGAGAGAAGGGAGAGGGAGAGAGAGAGAAGGGAGAGGGAGAGGTTGAGAAGGGAGAGAGAGAGAAGGGAAAGGGAGAGAGAGAGAAGGGAGGTCAGGTGTTCAGGATATCCAAGCTTCAACACAGATGCTTTAATCAGTCCCTGCTTCAGCACAGGTGGCTCAATCAGGGTCTCTGTCTTCAAACAAGCCTCTGTTTGAGCCACTTGTGCTGAAGCTGTAAAATTGTGCTGAAGCTGTAAAATCCTCAAATTCAGACCAGTTTGGGGGATTAAGGACTTGAGTTGAGCAGCCATGTGTTCAAATTCTATGATACCTATTATTTACATTTGCATCTAGAGTGCTCTTTAGAAGCGGTTTGTCTCACTTAAGAGTGATTAGAATAGGCCGCAAAATCTTTTGCTGTGTACAGGAAAAAAGAGGCATAACAAACCAAGGCTGCCATCTCTTTATATCACAAGGTTACTCAGCAAACATAACAGAAAAACACAGAGAATACACAGAACAATGCAAAGAGCCACCCACAAACAGAACTGGTTGATGATAAACCAATGAATACCAAATTTCAAACCACAGAAACATTAACATTCACAGTATTTACAATCTTTAACAGAACTCTTATGGAGACAATAAAGGGGGTAGGTGCTCTGGGGAATTTCATACACATGAGCCCCACAAACAGGGCTGGTTGATGATAAACCAATGAATACCATATTTAAAACCACATAAACATTACAAGTTACAGTACTTACAATCTTTATCAGAACTCTTATAGTCAATAAATGTGGATATGGAGAAGGGAGAGAGAAAGAAAAGGGAGAGAGAAGGGAAAGGGAGAGAGAAGGAAAGGGGAGAGAGAAGGAAAGGGAGATAGAAGGAAAAGGGAGAGAGAAGGAAAAGGAAGAGAGAATGGAGAGACAAGGGAGAGGTAGAAACAAGGGAGAGGGAGCGACAAGGAAAGGGAGAGAGAAGGGATAGGGAGAGAGAAGGGAGAGGGAGAGAGAATGGAGTGACACGGGAGAGAGGAGGGAGAGAGAAGGGAGAGAGAAGGAGAGAGAAGGAAAAGGGAGGGGAAAGGAAAAGGGAGAGAGAAGGAAGAGGGAGAGAGAAGGAAGAGGGAGAGAGAAGGAAGAGGGAGAGAGAAGGAAGAGGGAGAGAGAAGGAAGAGGGAGAGAGAAGGAAGAGGGAGAGAGAAGGAAGAGGGAGAGAGAAGGAAGAGGGAGAGAGAATGGAGAGACAAGGGAGAGGTAGAAACAAGGGAGAGTGAGCGACAAGGGATAGGGAGAGAGAAGGAAGAGGGAGAGAGAGAAGGGAGAGAGAGAGAGAAGGGAGAGAAAGAGAGTGATGAGGGAGTGACAAGGAAAAGGGAGAGAGAAGGGAGAGGGAGAGAGAAGGGAGAAGGAGAGAGGAGAGAGAGAAGGGAGAGAGAGAGAAGGGAGAGGGAGAGACAGACAGAAGGAAGAGGGTGAGAGAGAAGGGAAAGGGAGAGAGAGAGAAGGGAGAGGGAGAGAGAGAGGTAGAGGGAATGATGAGGGAGTTATAAGGGAGAGGGAGAGAGAAGGGAGGGGGAGAGAGAGAGAGAAGGGAGTGGAGAGAGAGAGAAGGGAGAGGGAGAGCGAAGGAAAGGGGAGGGGAAAGGAAAAGGGAGAGAATGGAGAGACAAGGAAAAGGGAGAGAGATTGGAAAGGGAGAGAGAAGGAAGAGGGAGAGAGAAGGAAGAGGGAGAGAGAAGGAAGAGGGAGAGAGAAGGGATAGGGAGAGAGAAGGGAGAGAGAAGGCAGAGGGATAGAGAAGGGAGTGAGAAAAGGGAGAGAGAAGGGAGAGAGAAAGGAGAGAGAAAGAAAAGGGAGAGAGAAAGAAAGGGAGAGAGAAGGAAAAGGGAGAGAGAACGAAAGGGAGAGAGAATGGAGAGACAAGGGAGAGGGAGAGACAAGGAAAGGGAGAGAGAAGGGATAGGGAGAGAGAAGGGGGTGACAAGGAAGAGAGGAGGGAGAGAGAAGGGAGAGGGAGAGAGAAGGAAAAGGGAGGGGAAAGGAAAAGGGAGAGAGAAGGAAGAGGGAGAGAGAAGGAAGATGGAGAGAGAAGGAAGAGGGAGAGAGAAGGAAGAGGGAGAGAGAAGGAAGAGGGAGAGAGAAGGAAGAGGGAGAGAGAAGGAAGAGGGAGAGAGAAGGAAGAGGGAGAGAGAAGGAAGAGGGAGAGAGAAGGAAGAGGGAGAGAGAAGGAAGAGGGAGAGAGAATGGAGAGACAAGGGAGAGGTAGAAACAAGGGAGAGGGAGCGACAAGGGATAGGGAGAGAGAAGGAAGAGGGAGAGAGAGAAGGGATAGGGAGAGAGAGAAGGGATAGGGAGAGAGAGAAGGGATACGGAGAGAGAGAAGGTAGATGTAGAGAGAAGGGAGATGGAGAAGAAGGAAGATGGAGAAGGGAGAGAGAGAGAGAGAGAGAGAGAGAGAGAGAGAGAGAGAGAGAGAGAGAGAGAGAGAGAGAGAGAGAGAGAGAGAGAGAGAGAAGGGAGAGAGAGAGAGTGATGAGGGAGTGACAAGGAAAAGGGAGAGAGAAGGGAGAGGGAGAGAGAAGGGAGAGGGAGAGAGAAGGGAGAGGGAGAGAGGAGAGGGAGAGAGGAGAGAGAAGGGCGAGAGAGAGAAGGGCGAGAGAGAGAAGAGAGAGGGAGAGACAGAGAGAAGGAAGAGGGTGAGAGAGAAAGGAATGGTTGAGAGAGAGAAGGGAGAGTGAGAGGGAATGACGAGGGAGTTATAAGGGAGAGGGAGAGAGAAGGGAGGAGGAGAGAGAGAAGGGAGAGGGAGAGAGAGAGAGAAGGGAGAGGGAGAGAGAGAGAGAAGGGAGAGGGAGAGAGAGAGAGAAGGGAGAGGGAGAGGTTGAGAATGGAAAGAGAGAGAAGGGAAAGGGAGAGAGAGAAGGGAGGTCAGGTGTTCAGGATATCCAAGCTTCAACACAGATGCTTTAATCAGTCCCTGCTTCAGCACAGGTGGCTCAATCAGGGTCTCTGTCTTCAAACAAGCCTCTGTTTGAGCCACTTGTGCTGAAGCTGGAAAATCCTGAAATTCAGACATGTTTCGTGGCTTAAGGACTTGAGTTGAGCAGCCATTTGTTCAAATTCTATTATACTTTTTATTTACATTTGCATCTAGAGTACTCTTTAGAAGCGGTTTGTCTCACTTCAGAGTGGCTAGGATAGGCCGCAAAAGCCATTGAGGTTTACAGGGAAAAAAAGAGGCATAACAAACTAAGGCTGCCATCTCTTTATATCACAAGGTTACTCAGCAAACTTAACAGAAAAAACACAGAGAATACACAGAACTATGCAAAGAGCCACCCACAAACAGGGCTGGTTGATGATAAACCAATGAATACCATATTTCAAACCAAAGAAAAATTAACATGTACAGTATTTAAAGTACGTGAATGTGACCGCAATCACCGTTATGAATAGGTATATAGGATCAAACGACAGGTGCTCAAGGGGTATAGATATAATGTTTATCAGAGTTGATCAAAAAAGATTTGATCAGAAGAGTTCCCCTTATATACAGCACTCTATTGTCATTCGTATGGTAAAGGTAGACAACAATTGGTCTTGCAGTATATTACTGCAGATCTGTCAGGTTGGCCAGAATCACTGCGGATATCAGAAAATAATAAAATTTTATTAATTCTACATAGATAATTAAAAACACATATACATGATTAAAAATCCCTTTTTGTGGCTGATATGTAAATAGGATGAGGATTATTTGGATCTATTGCCATATATCATCATATCATGACTCTCAGAGTAATAACAGCAGGTCTGTAATTGATTTGTATGTGGCTAGCTAGCAAACAAATTGGTCTTGCAGTATATTACTGCAGATCTGTCAGGTTGGCCAGAATCACTGCGGATATCAGAAAATAATAAAATTTTATTAATTCTACATAGATAATTAAAAACACATATACATGATTAAAAATCCCTTTTTGTGGCTGATATGTAAATAGGATGAGGATTATTTGGATCTATTGCCATATATCATCATATCATGACTCTCAGAGTAATAACAGCAGGTCTGTAATTGATTTGTATGTGGCTAGCTAGCAAACAAATTGGTCTTGCAGTATATTACTGCAGATCTGTCAGGTTGGCCAGAATCACTGCGGATATCAGAAAATAATAAAATTTTATTAATTCTACATAGATAATTAAAAACACATATACATTATTAAAAATCCCTTTTTGTGGCTGATATGTAAATAGGATGAGGATTATTTGAATCTATTGCCATATATCATCATATCATGACTCTCAGAGTAATAACAGCAGGTCTGTAATTGATTTGCATGTGGCTAGCTAGCAAACAAATTGGTCTTGCAGTATATTACTGCAGATCTGTCAGGTTGGCCAGAATCACTGCGGATATCAGAAAATAATAACATTTTATTAATTCTACATAGATAATTAAAAACACATATACATTATTAAAAATCCCTTTTTGTGGCTGATATGTAAATAGGATGAGGATTATTTGGATCTATTGCCATATATCATCATATCATGACTCTCAGAGTAATAACAGCAGGTCTGTAATTGATTTGTATGTGGCTAGCTAGCAAACAAATTGGTCTTGCAGTATATTACTGCAGATCTGTCAGGTTGGCCAGAATCACTGCGGATATCAGAAAATAATAACATTTTATTAATTCTACATAGATAATTAAAAACACATATACATGATTAAAAATCCCTTTTTGTGGCTGATATGTAAATAGGATGAGGATTATTTGAATCTATTGCCATATATCATCATATCATGACTCTCAGAGTAATAACAGCAGGTCTGTAATTGATTTGCATGTGGCTAGCTAGCAAACAAATTGGTCTTGCAGTATATTACTGCAGATCTGTCAGGTTGGCCAGAATCACTGCGGATATCAGAAAATAATAAAATTTTATTAATTCTACATAGATAATTAAAAACACATATACATGATTAAAAATCCCTTTTTGTGGCTGATATGTAAATAGGATGAGGATTATTTGGATCTATTGCCATATATCATCATATCATGACTCTCAGAGTAATAACAGCAGGTCTGTAATTGATTTGTATGTGGCTAGCTAGCAAACAAATGTTGGCAAAAATCACAGTTTGAGATCATATCATAACTCACAGAGTAATAACAGCAGGTCTGTAAATGTTTTGTATGTTATTAACTCGCAGATAGATACTTGCAAAATTCACCATTCAAACCACAATCACTGTCTAACATATATACTGGTATTGCTGCTCTGAATAGATAATTTACAGGGCAACTCTTCTGATCAAATCTTTTTTGATCAACTGATAAACATTTACAGTATTTACAATCTTTATCAGAACTCTTATAGAGACAATAAAAAGTGGATATATATACACACACACACACACACACACACACACACACACACACACACACACACACACACACACACACACACATTACAGTATGTGGGTGTGTATGTGTGTATATTATCTCTAGGGGTAGTTGCTCTGGGCTATTTCATACACAAGAGCCCCACAAACAGGGGTGGTTGAGCCTTTCAGGTACAGACACATCTCAAATAAACACTGATACCTTATGAATATTTCTCTATTAAACAGAAAGTAATCAGCAGCTTTGTGCTTTTTCAGTAACAGACCCTCTTTAATCACAGAAGATTCCCAGAGATAAAAAAATAAAGCAACTTACTGTATTTGAGACACACACCACTCGGTTAAACACTTTGAATTAAAGCCCAGGCCCATCTGACATCACATGATCAGTGACCAATTAGAGAATTTGTAGCAGACAAAAAAACTACAGTGCCCATGAAGCTTTGCTGCAAACTCATCCTGGAGTTCAAGAGTTTACAATGATTGATGTCTTACAACTGGGAGTGAGACAAATTGTAACAAAAACTAAATGTATCTATTCTGCTTATTGTAATGTCAGTGTGTGTGTCTGAGGTCCAGGGATATGTCATTTAATTGTGTGTGTGTGTGTGTGTGTGTGTGTGTATGTGTGTGTGTCATCTTAAATCAATCTATTCTTAACAAATAAAAATATTTTACATGTACTAATTCTCTAATTTCTTTTAATTCACTATGAATTGACTGAATTATTTTAGTATTTTTCTCTCCGCTCTTAATTATTGCTTAATTATATATTTTTTCATGTTTGTGGTTCTGAATCCACACATTAGGAAGTATAGACAGTTGCTTTCTTTCTTTCTTGCTTTCTTGCTCTCTTGCACTCTTGCACTCTTGCACTCTTGTGGAGAGGGAGTGGCTCAGTGAGTAAAAGACACTGAGTGGCACTGAGAGTTTGAAGCCTGGGGCCTGGTTCAATTCCTGGTGTCAGATCCTTGTGACCTTGGGCAAGTCACTTTATCTCCCTGTGCCTCAGGCACCAAAAACATAGATTGTAAGCTCCATGGGGCAGGGACCTATATTATATTATTATAAATTATATTATTATATTATTGAGCATTTCCCATTTTAAATGCAAAATTACTAACTAATATGTTTTTCTCCTTGTGCTATGAAATGCCTTATTTGAATCCAAAACTCATTGTATGAGGATAGACGCCATTGATTTTTCTTTCATTATTGCACATATGAATGTACAGCTGCAGCAGCAGCGGCCTTTATTCGAACACTTCACGCTGTGTATACTTCAGAATACCCATGTAGTGGCACGTGATCTCTTCCAACCTTCCCGCCTTATCACCCACTATCACTGCTTACTGAATAGCAGTAGGCATTAAGTGCTTGATAAGTGGCTTATGAACGCTTACTGCATAGGCGTGTGTGTGTGTCTGTGTCTATCTGAGGTACTGAGATACAGTAGGTCATTTAATTGTGTGTGTGCATGTACAAACTAAAAAAAAGTAACAGTGTTATTATAGCAATTACCAGTGTTACAAATATAGAAGTGCAAATAGCTAAAATGTAAGGAATCTACCGTTTTTTTTAAAAAAGGGGGGGACTATTCCATTGTGCATTTCACTTAATGTGACTTATTACCTTGCAATTAGATTTCTAGATATCTCTTGTATTTTCTAGGGTTACTCTTTGGGAGTACACTGGCGACACACTTTATTCGAGCTTGGCTAGCCCCACGAATTCGGGTATACCCGGGTGTATTGAGGTTTGTGACTGTTTTCTGCCCGAGTGCATTGAGTTATTTTCCAGGCAGGGATTGAAGCATTTTATTCCCGCTGGCTGCAATACTGCACAGTATATATATATATACTGCATTACAATTCATGAATTTATGCCATCTGGCAGACACGCGAAGCATTGCAGCCTATTAAATCCTAATCATTATCATTTAACAGATCAGCCGCCCATCAGCCAGGCATGAACCCAGGCTGGGAAGGCAAATGCAACGGGGCTTGTCAGAGGTGAGGAGCGGCGCATTCCAGGTATCTGCCAGGTACATACCGTGTATTTGCTCTAATAAAGTGTGTCGGTGCAGTATGTGTGAGAGCAAGAGACGGGTTGAGTGAAAGAAATAGAGTGGGAGTCAGGGTGAAAAAATGGAGAGAAGGGAAAGTGAGAGAGAAGGGAATGTGAGATAGAAGGGAAAATGAGAGAGAAGGGAGAGGGAGAGAGAAGGGAGAGGGAGAGAGAGCAGAGGTAAAGAGTGGTGTTTAAAGAGGGGGCAGTTTTAGTCGGGGAAGTAAGGCAAGGGTCATATCGAGAGAGATAAAGGGGGAGTGAGTGATAAAGGGAGAGAGAAAGGGGGAGAGAATGAGCTCTTAAAACAGGACTGCTTTAATGTTTTTAAAGCCTAAGAAATCAGATCAACATACACTGAAAATGAAGGATTTTTTAAAACCGATCGAATTGGCAGAACCAGACTGAAACAGCTTCGTACAAAGCCTTTTTAGATACAGATTGGACATGCGAGAAGGGCTTGCAGCATAGCAAACCATGCCAATTCGCATCTAGAGTGCTCTTTCGAAGTGATTTGTCTCACTTCAGAGTTTCTAGACTAGGCCGCAAAATCCTTTACGGTGTACAGGAAAAAAGAGACATAAAATACCAAGTCTATTTCAAAACAATGAATGCAACTTAAAGACTCAACATATCTGGCTGATGAATGCAAGGGTTAAACCTGGGAATACTATATTTTCAGTGTGACATGACCCTATTAAGATGCATTTCTCAAGGTTTACAAGTTACTGTATGGTTATTTTGCTGTTTAAAGTTTTTCTACCTTTTTTTGTTTAATTTCTTGAAATTACCTATGTACTGGTAGGAAGATAAATGTTTGAACAGGGGTTCTCAACTCCAGTACTCAAGCCTGTCCAACAGGTCAGGTTTTCAGGATATCCCACCTTAAGCACATGTGGTTCCATCAGGGGCTCAGTTTTCAACCAAGCCTCTGATTGAGCCAAGATATATGACACATATTACTAATGCAGGAATAAGTCATCAGAAATAGGCCCCTTGTTCAAAACAATATAACCATTTTCTCCTGGGATGTTGGAAGCATTAATATGCCTGATGACGCCATATGCTGGGCACAATGACCGAGATAGCAGCTGAGAGAAAGAGCAGAGAATGTAATAGTGTTTAAAATTGTTTCCCAATAGCTCAGATATAGCGATCAGTGAAAGAACAGTGTCCCATCAGCAGTGGCTGGACTGGATGTCTTGCTCACAAGTGCTATGTAATGTGGAAAAATGTTGCACACCAAAAATCAAAATAAATCTGAGATACTAATACCAGTGGGAGTCCGAGTGAAAAAATGGAGAGAAGGGAGAGTGAGAGAGAAGGGAGCGAGAAGGGAGTGGGAGAGGGAGAAGAGGTAGAGAGAGGTGATTAAAGATTGATTAGTTTGAGTCAGGGGAAGTGAGGCAAGGGTCATATAGAAGGAGATAAAGGGGGAGTGAGTGATAAAGGGAGAGAGAAAAGTTGAGAGATAAAGGGGGAGAGAATGAGCACTAAAAACAGGACTGCTATAACGTCTTGAAAGCCTAAGAAATCAGATCAACATACATAGACCTGAAAATGGAGGATTTTTTAAACCGATCGAATTGGCAGAACCAGACTGAAACAGCTTCTTATCAGCCGTCTACCACTGAGATGTATATTCTTTCAGTGGTAGAGAATGTATCATACCCTCCATTAGCAGTGTCTGATTACAATGGCTGCAGTGAAAGAAGTTAGGGTATCCTGAAAACCTGGCCTGTTTGCGGCTCTCGAGGACTGGAACTGTGCAGGCCTGGCTTACAGCATAGCAAAGTAGGCCAATTCACATAAAGAGAGCTATTTAGAAGTGGTTTGCCTCACTTCAGAGTTACTAGAATAGGCCACAAAATCCTTTGCGGTGTACAGGAAAAAAGAGGCATAACATACCAAGGCTGCCATCTCTTAATATTACAAGGTTACTAGATGCTCTGCAGAATTTTATAAATGCAGTAATTAATTGAAGCCAACTAAAGTGTCACTAATTTTAAATATCTTGGCATTTGGTTTCACTCCCATTTAAAATTTGAGTTGCATATTGATAATCTGACATCCAAAATCATTGCCAAACTGGGTGTACTTTATAGGAACAAATCCTCCCTAGGCCAAGGTGCATGATGGGTTAACTTTTGTATCTTACAGACATGCTTAAATGTAGTTAGTACTGCATTGCTGTGAACAGGACACATAGTGGAAAGTTACCTTAATTAAGAGAAACTCTCCAGAGTTGTATGGGAGTCTCCTGGGCCCTCCCCTAGGTCATGCTTATAGTGCCAGCAACGCGACTGGCGAAGTGACGGGTGACGTCACCTGCGAAAGTTATAATTTAACTTTCGGGGATGTCGCTGGCGACATGGGCATTGATTGGTTCAGAGGCTGTCACATGTGGCGACAGCCTCTGAAAAATCTGATTTCCCCAGCTCCAAATTTTGAGTCGCCAGCGTTACTCCCGTCGCGTCGCACTTACTATAAGCGCTGCCTAACTGGGATGTATACTGAATGCCTGGATGTGTTCTCTGACACATTTGTACAGCAGAGAAATGTGCCAGACTCTCAACTGTGGCAAAGCTGATAGTATACTCAGGACTGCGTGCAGTAAAAATTGATCACATAATAGCAACTATTGGGAGTCCCCTGGTTGTTGATGACATCATGAGCGCTATCCTGAGTGTCATAGAATGCTGAAATATATCCAAAGCTATGTATCCAATAAATTGAGCAGAAAGAGATAGGGGAAACTGTCCAAGCATTGCTGGAGTCAGAGGTAATATGGACCGCAGCCAGTTTGTTCAACTATCTGGGCTGTGGAAATACCAGATGGGTAGTGTAGGGTGGCTGTGCACTGTAGAACCCTAAACACAGTAGTGCCACTGTTGGTCGCTGTCATCGCTGACGTAGTTACTTTGGTGGAACATATGCTGTGAAGTATGTATATACAATTATACCAAGGTACAAAAATAGGAGAATGAGAAAAGGAACATAGAGTAGTACGTCTTTGGCTAAGAGAAGAAGAAACCACTTGATTGTCTCTCTCTCTCTCTCTCTCTTTTTATATATATATAAAAATATAAAAAAGTGTAAAATGGGGGGGTTTGCGAGGTGTGAAATAGGCCTTGCAACACTACCATTTCACTACCATTTGAGTAAAAGTTGTGCCCTAAAAAAAATGTCATGGTAGGTGTGCTATGGGGTAGGGAGGGGGGCCTGATCCTTGCATTTGTCCTGGGCCCCAAGATTTCTGCTGGCGGCCCTACTGACAAGGGATTCCTCAAATTGGGCCCAGCAGAAGCTACTTCCCAAGCAAGCAATTGCCTTTTTATATTATTTGTTCTGCTTTTTACTATTATCAGTATATATATGTAACATCGCCAAAAGAAGGGTCGTGCGGTCACGGCTGTATTTCATCTCCTGTCTGCACCGCTGATAAGAGGCATAGAGGAATTTGTGAGGGCGGACCCTCGCTCTCGCAGAGGGGAGGGGTTTGATGTCTGTCTGTGTGTGTGTGTGTGAGAGGGAGAGAGAGAGTGTGTGTGTAAGAGGGAGAGTGTGTGTGTGTGTGTGTGTGTGTGTGTGTGTGTGTGTGTGTGTGTGTGTGTGTGTGTGTGTGTGTGTGTCACCCACCCTGTTTCCCTCTGTCTCACTTTCTGTCGCCCTCTGTCTCACTTTCTGTCACCCTCTGTCTCACTTTCTGTCACCCTCTGTTTCCCCCTGTCACCCTCTGTCTCACCCTGTCACCCTCTGTCTCACCCTGTCACCCTGTGTCACACCATGTCACCCATTTTCTCCCTGTCAACCTCTGTATCTCTCGGTATCACCCTGTCATTCTCTGTCTCACCCTGTCACCCTCTGCCTCACCCTGTCACCCTCTGCCTCACCCTATCTCACACACTCTCTGTGTCTCACACACTCTCTGTGTCTCACACACTCTCTGTGTCTCACACACTCTCTGTGTCACACACACACGTACACTCTCTCTGTGTCACACACACACTCTTAACAAGGACTAATTGTAGTATAATGTAATACAATAAATAAACATGTCAAAAACGAATGTTGTTCTTACTAGGAATTTATTCAATTTTTTTTAAAGCGGGCCTGGGGCGGGGCTAGGTGATGAGTAGATTTTTTTGTTCAGCGAGTAGATTTTTGGGTGATTTGTCAACCACAATATATATATATATATATATGTAAGGGGGCCACTCCCGGCTTCCCTGATGTTCCTTTGCCCCTTGCCTTACCCCTGTGGCAGTGGGGGAAGGGGATGGCGACTTTTCCCAGTTGGCGCCGCTATCTGTGCCGGCGCCGTCGGGGGCCCTGATGCTCGAGCATGCGCAGATAGCCACAGCGGCCATGTTGTGTTTGGTGCGAGGTTTGCGCAATACGCAGAGGTTGGCAAGGGTAGTGGTGGCCATTACAAGTGTACAGGAGATCTGGTAGGTTGCGCAGGTGCAGTTATGTGTAGCGGTGGCCACTACAGCTTTGCACAGGTGCAGTAGAGACCGCGCACACAGTCCCCATAGGAAAGAGGTTCTGAGTGGACTACATCCCCCAGCAGCCTCTGGTGAATGCCCTATGTTCCCTGTCACCTGCAACCAACCAGCCACTGAGACTTGCAGATTCTCTGCAGCAGGGAATTTGATACATTGTTTTGTGCAGTCAGGAAGCAGACTGGGAAGCACGTGAGTGAGTGAGACTTAGGGGACAAAGGGGGAAAGAAGGTGGGCAGAGAGCTGCGAGATTCTGCCCTAGGCCAGAAATCCCCAGGCTAGAGTTGAGGCCCTGACTTCCCACTAGTGAGGGTGGGTGGTCACAGGGACAGGCCCTAGTACAGGAACCTGTCACTTTAGAGAGAGAGAGAAGTGAAGGAAGCAGAGACTGTCGCAGCACCATTACAGAGGTTTAGGATCAGACCTCTTCAAGCACAGCAGCAACCAACCGGGTGGGATCGCCCTGGAAGGTAACCCTGACGTATCTTCACCGTCGGATCCTTTGCGAAGTCTGTTTGCAGGTCCTAGCGCTGGAGCGCTCGGCAGGTAACATCCATAAGTGCACCAACTATAAATCAGTACATAGTGGCTGTGCAGTCACACACACACATACCTTACTTTGGGGGTGGGGTTGTGGTGTGGGGAGTTGGACATGGTGTGGGTACACGGTGAGGGGTTGCATCCTGCGAGACACGTGAGTTACTGTGTCTCCTAGAAGAGAGACACTTAATGTATGACATGCATAGTTATGTTACTGTTAGAAAAGTCACTGTTCTTTTATATGCTGTGTGCGTGATATTATATTATTGTCCTGTGAGGAACAACTCCCGCTCTGCTTGGAGCCATCACAGGTGGAGGCGCTGCACCATATAGTATTGTTCAGGAGGATACACCCCAGGCTCTTATTGGCAGAGGCTCAGGCCTCCTGTGAGCCTCACAGGTAAAGCACCACACTGGGTAATACATATAGCTCCCCTCACATGCACCCTATCTGCGATTGGGTGGGGGAATATGGGTTACATATATATATATATATATATATATATATATATATAGTACCGACACACTTTATTCGAGTGTGGCCGGTACCGCAAGCCGGGAGATTTCCCGGCTTGCTAGTGGCCGCCCCTCGGCGTGCCGCGCGTCATAGACGCGCGGTCACGTGTCTTCGGGAGCGTGCGCCCCCTGCACGCGCGTCCAGGGGCTCCCCGAGGGAGCCCTGGTGTCCCGCGATCGCGGGACAGCGGCAGGGGGTTCCGGGGGACCCGGCGGACCCGGCAGCGGTAGGGAGAGCGCCCCGATCGGAGGGCGCTCTTCCGCTGCTTCGGCGCGCGCCCGTCACTCTCGGGCGCGCGCCAGGCTACTGCTGCGGCCAAGAACGGGCAAATGCTCGAATAAACTTGGCCGCAGCAGTATATATATATATATATATATATATACAGTGGTTGACAAATCACCAAAAAATCTACTCGCCACACAAAAAAATCTACTCGCCACCTAGTACCAAACGTGTGCTGCTTGGGCCAATATTTACTCGCCCGGGGGTTAAATCCACTCGCCCGGGGCGAGCAAATGTATAGGTTTGTCGAACACTGTATATATATATATATATATATATATATATATATATATATATATATATATATATATATATATATATATACTTATTATTAGGCTATAACTGCAGCACTGATTATTGTGCTACCTAGTTCTTGTTGGTTCTTAATAGATTGCTATGAGGGATATTGTTATATGCACTTATGATATAATACACCTCATTTAGCAATCAGGACGCCACACTCCATATATTTTAGCACCCTCCCCATCAGTTACATATGTTGCTGGTACCATGGTTTTTTACCTCACTACTTCTTATTGGGACTCACACTGGTACTGTCATTTAGCGCATGAATATTTATTTTGTTCTAACAAAATTAACACAGTATAGGAAAATATGCATTTGTCAGAGGGAAAGGCCAATAATCTGGAGTCAGGTCACCCTAATGTATATTAAAAATAAACACAGGCCTGTCTGATACTCCCTGATATTATAAAGTAAAGAGGCCACTCTATAATAAATATTTACACAGGCCTTTTTAAGTCTGTCCCTAATAATCTGTAATCAGGAGGTCATTATAAATGTTAAAACAGTAGTGGTACTGTGATATTAAAGTGACAATCCCATACAAGTTTAATTCAGCCCAAATCCACACAATAATGTTAATAAATGCATTATAAATATCACATGACCATATGTATACTGTCTTAGTTCATGGCTGTGTTATTACATCATTACATGTGTAATTAAATCCGTGACATTCTCAGGCTCCCCCCTTCTGTGACAATCATACAGCCGGGCCGTTACATTGCAACACACTAATCCCGCCCCTAGTGACATCACGTGATCAGTAACCAGTCAGAGAAGCTAAAAGGCAAAGAACTACATTTCCCACAATGCACCTCGTGGAGTGTGGCTAGCAGCTACACCTTCTCTCACTAGTTTGTCTCCTGCGAGCTTCCGTACACAGCGTCTTGTTAGAGTGGGGCGTGGACATGTGTAAACTTCAATGGTGGGAAAATGAGACAGTTTTAGCTGCTAGCTGAGCAGTGGTACAGCGCTCTGTAGAAGGCGCTCTCAGTCGGGTGAGTGATTTTTCAATGTGTGTGTTTATTTTATTTCATTTCTCATTTTACTTTCACTTTAAGTACTGCATGCTTATTTTTTTCTGTGGGCATTTAGGGATTTAAGTGCTCTGTGAGCCGAGTCCTCCATTGAAGGAGGAGCTATGAGGCCAACCTATCACAGCTACTGTACCATCCTCAGTTGCTTTCAGTATACTGATTAATCCACGGCACAGAATATGCAACTTCAAATACATCTATCAACTGTCTATATGTTAAGCCCCCGGACAAGCATTTGCTTGTTAGTTATACACTAGTTTCATACAAGCACTTCACACAGGGGGCTTCAACTTAGGTAGTACTTGACCGGCCGGTCTGAGTGTTCTCATTTCCATATATTTCTTGCCTCTACACTTTATTTACATACTTTGTACTTATTACTGCAGTGTAGCATTTTTCCCCACACCTTAAGGTTCAGTTTATAACAGCTTTGTAGGTCACCACTGCTCCTCATTTTAACCATTTATGTGTATGTGATTAATAAACCTTTATTGATACAATTTGTGTATGTTAGAGTGCTATTCAGGGGATTCTTTTTTTCTGTGTTAGTTTTCATATATATGTGTGTGTGTGTGTGTGTGTGTGTGTGTGTATATATGTATATATTTATGTATATATATTTGTGTGTGTGTGACCTTGGGCAAGTCACTTCATATCCTCTGTGCCTCAGGCACCAATGTCATAGATTGTAAGCTCTATGGGGCAGGGACTTGTGTCTGCAAAATGTCTCTGTATAGCGCTACGTAAAACTAGCAGCGCTTTAAAAGAACATGCTGTTATTATTATTATATATAAATGTGTATGTATTTATTTATATAGCACTATTAATGTATATAGCGTTTCACAGTAGTAATACATGTGAAAATCCTATAAATAACAAATACAAATATCAGGTCATGGGAATAAGTGATTTGGACATAAAAGTAACATTTCGGAAGTGTGGACAACTAATACATCTTGTAGATTGCCTTTACAGTGTGATGTCATTGATTCAGTAGATTGTGTGCAGACCAGGACTGCAGTACAGTGTCACTCACATGGATGACTTGCGTGGTAGAAGCTCAAGAACAAGGATGTCAAACTCCAGTCCTCGAGGGCAGCAAACAGGCCAGGTTTTCAGGATATCCCTACTGAAAACCTGGCCTGTTTGGGACCCTCGAGGACTGGAGTTTGACATGCATGCTCTAGAAGGAGCACAGCTGTGGGTGGGAGGTGGATTTGCTTTGCATCAAATGGTTTGGAGCAAGGTTTATTGTATGTATTATCATAATAACAATGCAATGCTTAACTTTTATTTTAGGAGGGATGACTGCAGAACAGAAGTGAATATTGAAGCCATGTGTTCCTTTTCTTGCAAAAGAGAAAATTTGAAGGACAGTTGAACAGAATGAAAATTACTACACAGAGACAGATAAGCAATGTGTATATTTCTCATTTACCATTTAGTATTTGTCGTTTTATTGACTCCACACAATCCGGCTGCTACGGGTTTCACATTGAACATTTTCATCTCTACTCTACCCCTTCCTGTGATCTGAACCATGCAAGTTTTCATTGATTCAATACATCATGAGTAGAGTGTGGCTACAGTATGAAGTAAAGACCCAAGGACCACATCTACTACCATTCATAACAAGAACATGTGCAGTAGCGCACAGCTGCAGTTCTATGTGATTGTTATGAAAGGTTGAGGTGGTTCAATTCTATGAATCTGGAGTGGGATGGATCCTGTTTGCATCACATGGTTTCATCTAGGCCAGTAGATTATATAACTCTCAGTACAGGTTACACATGGCATCAGTATTAGTGATGTAAAGAGGAGGAAAGCTTCAATGTGGAGAACAAAGCCAAGTAATGTTGAAGTTACTCCTTTTACCATTTACTTGGTCAGTCTGTACTGTCTACTCCCCACACAGCTGCTAAGGATCTTCCATTTTAAATACTTTCACCTCCTATTCTGCACTGCTTTGCTGCCCATTATTTAGAGATGCGTTCCAGTCATGTTTACCACTCTGAATCTCTCTGCAGTCATTGATTCAGCACATCATGGGTAGAGCATGGCTACAGATACAGAAAGCTTTTATTATTTTACCG
This sequence comes from Ascaphus truei, assembly GCF_040206685.1. Classification (NCBI taxonomy): domain Eukaryota; kingdom Metazoa; phylum Chordata; class Amphibia; order Anura; family Ascaphidae; genus Ascaphus; species Ascaphus truei. The sequence continues at coordinate 190,150 of NW_027456914.1, forward strand.
GCTGATCATCCATAATATTGCATTAAAACATAGAATATCACTTAATTTCCAAAAGATTCAGTGATGCTGATAATGCAGAATCTCACAACATTTCCCATCATAATGCCATAATGCACCAGAGGAAGAAATAATCCTTGCTATATCTGTACATTGTGTGACGTATTACCTCCATGACCATTGAGAGCAAGTACATCTTCTGTATAGAGCGGCTGTGTTATGATGCAGTTATTGATCATCATTGACATAATCACAAGAATCTTATGCAAAGGGAAATTGTCCGCAGCGAAGTGAGATGTGTGCCTGTTTTAAGTCCTCCAGCTTAACGCCCCTACACCTCCCACTACACAGACATACTTACTTATGCATACACTGACATCTGGCATACCTACACACACCCCAGGGCCACTTCTTCCCCTGATGTCAGGGAGAGGATTGGCATGCAGAGTGCAGTAAGTCTCCACGTTACTCTGGCCAACAGTCTTGGCCTACCCCCAGCATCTGTCACCCACAACATCTGTTCCCTCCTTGTAAAGTGCTGAACTATCTCACCTGGGTCAGTGCTATAGCTGATCACAGTGCCCGATCATGATGTCACTGTGACAGGCAGCAGTGCAGATTGACCGGTCAATCAATGCAGTGCCGCACCATATGCACTAAATGAGATTTCCGTGCCCCCTGTCAGGTTACTCCCTGGGCAGTGACCCTGCTCACCCCCTCCCCTAGTTCCACCTCTGACCACAATTATCTCTCTTGGAGAGTGTAGCAAATTGGTGTTGGTGGAATCTCACCTCTGCCATGCATGGTCACAATCTGGGCACAGGACCCAAATAGTGGGCAATGTGGCACTTCTTACAGTAGAGAATAAGTAACTATATTCTTTACTTGTGTATTAAGGACCTTATTTGCATTAAAATTCAGTCCCCATGGGACCAAGACTTTCTGGCTTACTGAACAAAGTGGAATTGTTTCGTAGAGGGTGGAGAATTGTATTTTATCTGAAATTACCCCCTCTGCACAAAATACAAACAATTATACACATACATGTACCTTGTGGAAGTTGTTGCCCTCTATCTTCCTGTGGTCTCTCCCTGTTTCTCACCGTGCCTCCTCCCATTTCCTTGCACCTCTGCGTCTCCGCATATATCCCTATACTCAGAGCCGGCTCCGGTCAGTGACATGGGATGCCCAAATATGAGCATATCCATACATGGGCATCCATGCCACTGACCGGAGCCCACTCTGTTGCGGATATGGAGAGAGACTGGGAGATTTACATCCCCTTATAATTCATATGGTGCATAGTACCGGCACGTATTGTTTTACCGTTACTGTGTACCTTCCTACTTTCACACTGGTACAGTATGTGCTGCAGTGGGACTGAGAGGGATATATTGGTAACACATAGTTATTGTTGGGGGAATTCAATCCATTTTGAAAATAGTAATGCAATGTTTTATACTTTTTTTTTTGCAGTAATGAAGAATGAAAAAGTTCTGTTAAAATTGAATTGGAGGTGAACTGGAATCATCATCAACTCTGCACCAGTGTGAATTGATGTTCTTTAATGTTCTGATAAGGTACATGCAACATCTCTTCCTCAACCCCTACACCACTCTCTGCCTCTTGCCTCTCTCTCTCCACCTCCCTGCTAAGCGTATTAACCCATCTAATGTAATCCACATTCCATGTCTCACTTTACTCTTCACTTCTCACGTGCCCTCTGGAATGTCTGCTCTCTGACTAACAAGGTCTATTTGTACATGACCTCTTCTGCTCTCATCATCCACCACTTCTCATTCCCCTCACCCCTGTCCTACTCGATACCTCAGCTTAATTGAACTCTCTCCTCTGACATCTACCCTTATCTCTAACCTCTCCTCACTTTCTGCTTAAACTAACTATCTTGTTAACTTTTACAATGCTATCATCTCCTCCTCCTCCCTCCTCCCTCCTCCATTATATATTTATATGCCCCTTCTAGGCTCTGACACACTCATCCCTCTAAGGCCATGATTATCATGGGCACATGCTTGGTCATCCACAGTGCGTGCGAGCGATGCAGAGCCGCCTCGGACCTCAGTGCAGGGATTGCTGCATACCCCAGCATCTGTCACCCACAAACAATACACACACTAATACTCCCCACAATACACACTATAATACCTCCTCAATACTAATCTCTCCAATAATATTATAGCTCCAAACACAATATACACAACACCCTTACACAAGATACACAATCTAGTACTCTCCTCTGCACCTCTACACACAATATAATACTCCCACACACACAATATACACACTACCCTCCTACCCCCATAAAATACAACCAATAATACACACACACTTTGTGGATGTTGGGACCAGCTCCCGGCATGCACCAGTGAAAGAGAGAGGCCAGCAGAAGCTCGGAAGAACTCCCTCTCTCCATCCGTGCCTCCCTCCGTTTCCCATCTTCTCCCTGTCTCTCTCCCTCCCTTTCCTTGCATCTCCCTGCGTCTTTACGTATACCCAGTCAGTGACGGCTCTGGTCACGTGATGCCTTAATATGGGCTTATCCATATATGTTCATCCACGTCACTAATGTGATGCCCGCACTGTTGCGGAGCTGGTACTTACGACGCGCACTTATTGTTTTATCAGTACTGCGTACCTGACTCTACCGGCCTACTTTCAACACTAGTACAATAAGTGCTTCACTACGAGTGAGTGGGGAATATTGGCATCACACAGTCACTGTTGAATATGCCATTCAATCCATTTTGAAAATAGTAATGCAATGTGGTTTTGTTTTGTTTGCTTTTTGCAGTAATGAAGAATGTTATAAGTTATATTAAAATTAAATTGGAGGGGAACTGGATTCAGCATTTCATCATGAACTCTGCACTTGTGAGAATTTACCTTCTTGAATGCCCTGAGAGGTACACTACCGACACACTTTATTGAAGTGTGGTCGGTACCGCAAGCCGGGAAATCTCCCGGCTTGCTAGTGGCCGCCCCTCGGCGTGCCGCGCGTCATAGACGCGCGGTCACGCGTCATCGGGAGCGTGCGCCCCCTGCACGCGTGTCCAGGGGCTCCCCGAGGGAGCCCTGGTGTCCCGCGATCGCGGGACAGCGGCAGGGGGTTCCGGGGGACCCGGCGGACCCGGCAGCGGTAGGGAGAGCGCCCCGATCGGAGGGCGCTCTTCCGCTGCTCCGGCGTGCGCCCGTCACACTCGGGCGCGCGCCAGGCTACTGCTGCGGCACAGAACGGGCAAATGCTCGAATAAACTGTGCCGCAGCAGTACACGCAACTTTAAGACTATAATCTGCTGTGCAAGCTTTCGTGCTATACCTCCCCCTCAGGTTTTGATTTATACATTTGCTCCCTCAAGTCATGTCCTCTAATATTTGAAAGCTCTCTCCTAGCATTTTCTCTCTACCACAGAACGTCATCCCAATGTAACCTCTCTCTTGTTCTCTCTGCTTGCTGTTTCCTCACTTTTCTGTTAAACTTTTCTAATTTCTCTAACTTCCACACTCCTGCTTTTATCCACATGTTCTCCTCTTTCCTTCCCCTACCTTTGCATGTGTCTACACACTGCACCATTTGTACAGACCTCTATTGCAGCTATTTCTGCACTGCTCAATGAAAAGCACTCATGTACATCCTATTCTCTGCGCCCCCTCTCTCTCTGCGCCCCCTCTCTCTCTGCGCCCCCTCTCTCTCTGCGCCCCCTCTCTCTCTGCGCCCCCTCTCTCTCTGCGCCCCCTCTCTCTCTGCGCCCCCTCTCTCTCTGCGCCCCCTCTCTCTCTGCGCCCCCTCTCTCTCTGCGCCCCCTCTCTCTCTGCGCCCCCTCTCTCTCTGCGCCTATCTGTCTCATTCTCTCTACGTCCCTCTCTCTCTACATAGAGCTATCTCTGTCTCTCTCTACACCTATCTCTGTGTCTCCTTCTATGTTTGCTGATGTGTGGGATATCTCTTATAATCTTGAACCTGCTCATATACACATCGGGTCTCCCTGCCTCTGCCTCCCTGCTAAGAGTGTTAACCTATCTAATGTAATCCACATTCCTTTCCTTACTTTTCTCTTCCCTTCTCCTATGCCCTCTGGAATGTCCGTTCTCTGACTAACAAGGCTCTAGTTGTACATGACCTCTTCTGCTCTCATCATTCACAATCAGTCATTCCCCTCACCCCATCTTACCTGTCCCACTGATTTTCCTCTGCTTAATTAAACTCTCCTCTGACATCTACTCTAACCTCTCTGCTCTCTCTCTCTCTTTCTGCTTAAACTGACAATCTTATTAACTCTTACAATGCTATCCTCTATATGCCCCTTCAAGCTCTGACACACACGTCCCTCTAACCCACACCCTTGGCTAAATTCCCAAACATGTTCATCACACTTCCACTCACTGTTCTTAATGCCTATGAAGGAAATCTCACACTTGATGTTTGATTTTTCTACAGTAAAAATGTCTCCAGTCCTGTATAAAGCTGCTCTCTGGGGCCAAACCACACTACTTTTTTTTCCACATTCATCAACACACAAATTTAATTTACGCTGTCTTTTTTCCCCTGTATTTGACTCCCTCCACTAACCTTCTTCTCACACTTGCCATCCTTCCTTCACTTCTCCTCAAGCATTTGACTACTTCAGAGGCAAGGTGGATGCCACCCACAAGGAGATTCCTTCTGTCCCTTCCCCCTTCTCTCCTTCTACCTAATTCTCCTTCTGCATTTGACTCCTTTTCTTCTCTTACAGAGCTGGAAGCTAATCATCTTCTCTTCTCCCTCTACCACATGCCCTCTAGATCGTATCCCCTCACACCTTACTGCATCTCTTAGTCCCCACTCTCACCCACATCTTCAAGTCCTCCCTATTCTCTGGCTCTTTACCCTCTTACTTTAAGCCTGTAGTGGTCACCCTTTTCTCAGAAACAACCTACACCCTATGTGCCTTACTAACTACCGCCCTATATCCCTCCTGCTGTTTGTCTCCTAATTGCTAGAATGTCAACATTCTTAAATCACATGCCCACCTGGATCCTTTACAACCTGCCTTTCGTACAGCTCGTTCTACAGACTGTGCTTAAAGCAAATTCCCAAGGTCACTTTTCCCTACTAATCCTACTTGATCTATCTGCTGCGTTTGATGCTCTCAATCACTCTCCTCCTTCATATTCTAAACTCTCTCTTGGTATCCGTAACACAGTTCTATCCTGGTTTTCATCATAACTTTCCTGTCACACATTCTCCATCTCTGTTGCTAACATGTCTTCGTCTTCTATTGATCTGTCTGTGGGTATACATCAGGGCTCTGTTCTGAGATCTCTCTTTCTCTCTACATACTATCATTTGGTGACCTCATCAACTCTTTGTGACAATCCTATAAATAACAAATACAAATATCAGGTCATGGGAATAAGTGATTTGGACATAAAAGTAACATTTCGGAAGTGTGGACAACTAATACATCTTGTAGATTGCCTTTACAGTGTGATGTCATTGATTCAGTAGATTGTGTGCAGACCAGGACTGCAGTACAGTGTCACTCACATGGATGACTTGCGTGGTAGAAGCTCAAGAACAAGGATGTCAAACTCCAGTCCTCGAGGGCAGCAAACAGGCCAGGTTTTCAGGATATCCCTACTGAAAACCTGGCCTGTTTGGGACCCTCGAGGACTGGAGTTTGACATGCATGCTCTAGAAGGAGCACAGCTGTGGGTGGGAGGTGGATTTGCTTTGCATCAAATGGTTTGGAGCAAGGTTTATTGTATGTATTATCATAATAACAATGCAATGCTTAACTTTTATTTCAGGAGGGATGACTGCAGAACAGAAGTGAATATTGAAGCCATGTGTTCCTTTTCTTGCAAAAGAGAAAATTTGAAGGACAGTTGAAGAGAAGGAAAATTACTACACAGAGACAGATAAGCAATGTGTATATTTCTCATTTACCATTTAGTATTTGTCGTTTTATTGACTCCACACAATCCGGCTGCTACGGGTTTCACATTGAATATTTTCATCTCTACTCTACCCCTTCCTGTGATCTGAACCATGCAAGTTTTCGTTGATTCAATACATCATGAGTAGAGGGTGGCTACAGTATGAAGTAAAGACCCAAGGACCACATCTACTACCATTCATAACAAGAACATGTGCAGTAGCGCACAGCTGCAGTTCTATGTGATTGTTATGAAAGATTGAGGTGGTTCAATTCTATGAATCTGGAGTGGGATGGATCCTGTTTGCATCATATGGTTTCATCTAGGCCAGTAGATTATATAACTCTCAGTACAGGTTACACATGGCATCAGTATTAGTGATTTAAAGAGGAGGAAAGCTTCAATGTGGAGAACAAAGCCAAGTAATGTTGAAGTTATTCCTTTTACCATTTACTTGGTCAGTCTGTACTGTCTACTCCCCACACAGCTGCTAAGGATCTTCCATTTTAAATACTTTCACCTCCTATTCTGCACTGCTTTGCTGCCCATTATTCAGAGATGCGTTCCAGTCATGTTTACCACTCTGAATCTCTCTGCAGTCATTGGTTCAGCACATCATGGGTAGAGCATGGCTACAGATACAGCAAGCTATTATTATTTTACCGGCTGATCATCCATAATATTGCATTAAAACATAGAATATCACTTAATTTCCAAAAGATTCAGTGATGCTGATAATGCAGAATCTCACAACATTTCCCATCATAATGCCATAATGCACCAGTGGGAGAAATAATCCTTGCTATATCTGTACATTGTGTGACGTATTACCTCCATGACCATTGAGAGCAAGTACATCTTCTGTATAGAGCGGCTGTGTTATGATGCAGTTATTGATCATCATTGACATAATCACAAGAATCTTATGCAAAGGGAAATTGTCCGCAGCGAAGTGAGATTTCAGCCCCCAAACGTCTGTAATCTTAATGCAATGTCTTACTTTTGTTGCAGTGAACACTGAAGAGACGGATCTACTACAACACTGTACAGGATGAGCATACGCTACAAGCAGCAAAATGATCTTGCAGTTGACAGTATGTTGTTCTGGTAATGTGCACAATTATTATTTATGGGCTACACACCACAGTGCTGGACATATTCTGTTAACTTCAACTCTACTCCTAACATGGAGATGTCTTCCTGGTGTTACTGATTCAGTACATCATATGCACAGTGTGGTTATGATATGATGGATTGATTTAATGAACCCACCAACCAATGATGACATCTGCATCATCTTCTGTAAAGTGCAGCTACAGCATGATATTATCAGCATTTGGTGCGGTATAATCAGAGGTATCTATGTGCTTTTGTGCCTGTTTTAAGTCCTCCAGCTTAACGCCCCTACACCTCCCACTACACAGGCATACTTACTTATGCATACACTGACATCTGGCATACCTACACACACCCCAGGGCCACTTCCTTCCCCTGATGTCAGGGAGAGGATGGGCATGCAGAGTGCAGTAAGTCTCCACGTTACTCTGGCCAACAGTCTTGGCCTACCTCCAGCATCTGTCACCCACAACATCTGTTCCCTCCTTGTAAAGTGCTGAACTATCTCACCTGGGTCAGTGCTATAGCTGATCACAGTGCCCGATCAGGATGTCACTGTGACAGGCAGCAGTGCAGATTGACCGGTCAATCAATGCAGTGCCGCAACATATGCACTAAATGAGATTTCCGTGCCCCCAGTCAGGTTACTCCCTGGGCAGTGACCCTGCTCACACCCTCCCCTAGTTCCACCTCTGATCACAATTATCTCTCTTGGAGAGTGTAGCAAATTGGAGTTGGGGGAATCTCACCTCTGCCATGCATGGTCACAATCTGGGCACAGGACCCAAATAGTGGGCAATGTGGCACTTCTTACAGTAGAGAATAAGTAACTTTATTCTTTACTTGTGTATTAAGGACCTTATTTGCATTAAATTCAGTCCACATGGGACCAAGACTTTCTGGCTTACTGAACAAAGTGGAATTGTTTCGTAGAGGGTGGAGAATTGTATTTTATCTGAAATTACCCCCTCTGCACAAAATACAAACAATTATACCCATACAAGTACCTTGTGGAAGTTGTTGCCCTCTATCTTCCTGTGGTCTCTCCCTGTTTCTCACCGTGCCTCCTCCCATTTCCTTGCACCTCTGCGTCTCCGCATATATCCCTATACTCAGAGCCGGCTCCGGTCAGTGACATGGGATGCCCAAATATGAGCATACCCATATATGGGCATCCATGCCACTGACCGGAGCCCGCTCTGTTGCGGATATGGAGAGAGACTGGGAGATTTACATCCCCTTATAATTCATATGGTGCATAGTACCGGCACGTATTGTTTTACCGGTACTGTGTACCTTCCTACTTTCACACTGGTACAGTATATGCTGCAGTGGGACTGAGAGGGATATATTGGTAACACATAGTCATTGTTGGGGGAATTCAATCCATTTTGAAAATAGTAATGAAATGTTTTTTACTTTTCTTTTTTTTCAGTAATGAAGAATGAAACATTTCTGTTAAAATTGAATTGGAGGTGAACTGGATTCATCATCAACTCTGCACCAGTGTGAATTGATGTTCTTTAATGTTCTGATAAGGTACATGCAACATCTCTTCCTCAACCCCTGCACCACTCTCTGCCTCTTGCCTCTCTCTCTCCACCTCCCTGCTAAGCGTATTAACCCATCTAATGTAATCCACATTCCATGTCTCACTTTACTCTTCACTTCTCACGTGCCCTCTGGAATGACTGCTCTCTGACTAACAAGGTCTATTTGTACATGACCTCTTCTGCTCTCATCCACCACCTCTCATTCCCCTCACCCCTGTCCTACTCGATACCTCAGCTTAATTGAACTCTCTCCTCTGACATCTACCCTTATCTCTAACCTCTCCTCACTTTCTGCTTAAACTAACTATCTTGTTAACTTTTACAATGCTATCATCTCCTCCTCCCTCCTCCTCCTTCCTCCTCCCTCCTCCATTATATATATACCCCTTCTAGGCTCTGACACACTCATCCCTCTAAGGCCATGATTATCATGGGCACATGCTTGGTCGTCCACAGTGCGTGCGAGCGATGCAGAGCCGCCTCGGACCTCAGTGCAGGGATTGCTGCATACCCCCAGCATCTGTCACCCACAAACAATACACACACTAATACTCCCCACAATACACACTATAATACCTCCTCAATACTAATCTCCCCAATAATATTATAGCTCCAAACACAATATACACAACACCCTTACACAAGATACACAATCTAGTACTCTCCTCTGCACCTCTACACACAATATAATACTCCCACACACACAATATACACACTACCCTCCTACCCCCATAAAATACAACCAATAATACACACACACTTTGTGGATGTTGGGACCAGCTCCCGGCATGCACCAGTGAAAGAGAGAGGCCCGCAGAAGCTCGGAAGAACTCCCTCCATCCGTGCCTTCCTCCGTTTCACATCTTCTCCCTGTCTCTCTCCCTCCCTTTCCTTGCATCTCCCTGCGTCTTTACGTATACCCAGTCAGTGACGGCTCTGGTCACGTGATGCCTTAATATGGGCTTATCCATATATGTTCATCCACGTCACTAATGTGATGCCCGCACTGTTGCGGAGCTGGTACTTACGACGGGCACTTATTGTTTTATCAGTACTGCGTACCTGACTCTACCGGCCTACTTTCAACACTAGTACAATATGTGCTTCACTACGAGTGAGTGGGGAATATTGGCATCACACAGTCACTGTTGAATATGCCATTCAATCCATTTTGAAAATAGTAATGCAATGTGGTTTTGTTTTGTTTGCTTTTTGCAGTAATGAAGAATGGAAAAGTTATATTAAAATTAAATTGGAGGGGGACTAGATTCAGCATTTCATCATGAACTCTGCACTTGTGAGAATTTAACTTCTTGAATACCCTGACAGGTACACGCAACATTAAGACTATAATCTGCTGTGCAAGCTTTCGTGCTATACCTCCCCCTCAGGTTTTGATTTATACATTTGCTCCCTCAATTCATGTCCTCTAATATTTGAAAGCTCTCTCCTAGCATTTTCTCTTTACCACAGAACGTCATCCCAATGTAACCTCTCTCTTGTTCTTTCTGCTTGCTGTTTCCTCACTCCTCTGTTAAACTTTTCTAATTTCTCTAACTTCCACACTCCTGCTTTTATCCACATGTTCTCCTCTTTCCTTCCCCTACCTTTGCATGTGTCTACACACTGCACCATTTGTACAGACCTCTATTGCAGCTATTTCTGCACTGCTCAATGAAAAGCACTCTTTAATATCCTATTCTCTGTGCCCCCTCTCTCTGCGCCCCCTCTTTTGGCGCCTCCTCTCTCTGCGCCCCCTCTCTCTGCGCCTATCTGTCTCATTCTCTCTACGTCCCTCTCTCTCTACATAGAGCTATCTCTGTCTCTCTCTACACCTATCTCTGTGTCTCCTTCTATGTTTGCTGATGTGTGGGATATCTCTTATAATCTTGAACCTGCTCATATACACATCGGGCCTCCCTGCCTCTGCCTCCCTGCTAAGAGTGTTAACCTATCTAATGTAATCCACATTCCTTTCCTTACTTTTCTCTTCCCTTCTCCTATGCCATCTGGAATGTCCGTTCTCTGACTAACAAGGCTCTAGTTGTACATGACCTCTTCTGCTCTCATCATTCACAATCAGTCATTCCCCTCACCCCATCTTACCTGTCCCACTGATTTGCCTCTGCTTAATTAAACTCTCCTCTGACATCTACTCTAACCTCTCTGCTCTCTCTCTCTTTCCGCTTAAACTAACAATCTTATTAACTCTTACAATGCTATCCTCCTATCTATATGCCCCCTCTAGGCTCTGACACACTTGTCCCTCTAGCCCACACCCTTGGCTAAATTCCCAAACATGTTCATCACACTTCCACTCGCTGTTCTTAATGCCTATGAAGGAAATCACACAATTGATATTTGATTTTTCTACAGTAAAAATGTCTCCAGTCCTGTATAAAGCTGCTCTCTGGGGCCAAACCACACTACTTTTTTTTCACATTCATCAACACTCAAATTTAATTTACGCTGTCTTTTTTTCCCCTGTATTTGACTCCCTCCACTAACCTTCTCCTCACACTTGCCATCCTTCCTTCACTTCTCCTCAAGCATTTGACTACTTCAGAGGCAAGGTGGATGCCACCCACAAGGAGATTCCTTCTGTCCCTTCCCCCTTCTCTCCTTCTACCTAATTCTCCTTCTGCATTTGACTCCTTTTCTTCTCTTACAGAGCTGGAAGCTAATCATCTTCTCTTCTCCCTCTACCACATGCCCTCTAGATCGTATCCCCTCACACCTTACTGCATCTCTTAGTCCCCACTCTCACCCACATCTTCAATTCCTCCCTATTCTCTGGCTCTTTACCCTCTTACTTTAAGCCTGTAGTGGTCACCCTTTTCTCAGAAACAACCTACACCCTATGTGCCTTACTAACTACCGCCCTGTATCCCTCCTGCTGTTTGTCTCCTAATTGCTAGAATGTCAACATTCTTAAATCACATGCCCTCCTGGATCCTTTACAACCTGCCTTTCGTACAGCTCGTTCTACAGACTGTGCTTAAAGCAAATTCCCAAGGTCACTTTTCCCTACTAATCCTACTTGATCTATCTGCTGCGTTTGATGCTCTCAATCACTCTCCTCCTTCATATTCTAAACTCTCTCTTGGTATCCGTAACACAGTTCTATCCTGGTTTTCATCATAACTTTCCTGTCACACATTCTCCATCTCTGTTGCTAACATGTCTTCGTCTTCTATTGATCTGTCTGTGGGTATACATCAGGGCTCTGTTCTGAGATCTCTCTTTCTCTCTACATACTATCATTTGGTGACCTCATCAACTCTTTGTGACAATCCTATAAATAACAAATACAAATATCAGGTCATGGGAATAAGTGATTTGGACATAAAAGTAACATTTCGGAAGTGTGGACAACTAATACATCTTGTAGATTGCCTTTACAGTGTGATGTCATTGATTCAGTAGATTGTGTGCAGACCAGGACTGCAGTACAGTGTCACTCACATGGATGACTTGCGTGGTAGAAGCTCAAGAACAAGGATGTCAAACTCCAGTCCTCGAGGGCAGCAAACAGGCCAGGTTTTCAGGATATCCCTACTGAAAACCTGGCCTGTTTGGGACCCTCCAGGACTGGAGTTTGACATGCATGCTCTAGAAGGAGCACAGCTGTGGGTGGGAGGTGGATTTGCTTTGCATCAAATGGTTTGGAGCAAGGTTTATTGTATGTATTATCATAATAACAATGCAATGCTTAACTTTTATTTCAGGAGGGATGACTGCAGAACAGAAGTGAATATTGAAGCCATGTGTTCCTTTTCTTGCAAAAGAGAAAATTTGAAGGACAGTTGAAGAGAAGGAAAATTACTACACAGAGACAGATAAGCAATGTGTATATTTCTCATTTACCATTTAGTATTTGTCGTTTTATTGACTCCACACAATCCGGCTGCTACGGGTTTCACATTGAATATTTTCATCTCTACTCTACCCCTTCCTGTGATCTGAACCATGCAAGTTTTCGTTGATTCAATACATCATGAGTAGAGGGTGGCTACAGTATGAAGTAAAGACCCAAGGACCACATCTACTACCATTCATAACAAGAACATGTGCAGTAGCGCACAGCTGCAGTTCTATGTGATTGTTATGAAAGGTTGAGGTGGTTCAATTCTATGAATCTGGAGTGGGATGGATCCTGTTTGCATCATATGGTTTCATCTAGGCCAGTAGATTATATAACTCTCAGTACAGGTTACACATGGCATCAGTATTAGTGATTTAAAGAGGAGGAAAGCTTCAATGTGGAGAACAAAGCCAAGTAATGTTGAAGTTATTCCTTTTACCATTTACTTGGTCAGTCTGTACTGTCTACTCCCCACACAGCTGCTAAGGATCTTCCATTTTAAATACTTTCACCTCCTATTCTGCACTGCTTTGCTGCCCATTATTCAGAGATGCGTTCCAGTCATGTTTACCACTCTGAATCTCTCTGCAGTCATTGGTTCAGCACATCATGGGTAGAGCATGGCTACAGATACAGCAAGCTATTATTATTTTACCGGCTGATCATCCATAATATTGCATTAAAACATAGAATATCACTTAATTTCCAAAAGATTCAGTGATGCTGATAATGCAGAATCTCACAACATTTCCCATCATAATGCCATAATGCACCAGTGGGAGAAATAATCCTTGCTATATCTGTACATTGTGTGACGTATTACCTCCATGACCATTGAGAGCAAGTACATCTTCTGTATAGAGCGGCTGTGTTATGATGCAGTTATTGATCATCATTGACATAATCACAAGAATCTTATGCAAAGGGAAATTGTCCGCAGCGAAGTGAGATTTCAGCCCCCAAACGTCTGTAATCTTAATGCAATGTCTTACTTTTGTTGCAGTGAACACTGAAGAGACGGATCTACTACAACACTGTACAGGATGAGCATACGCTACAAGCAGCAAAATGATCTTGCAGTTGACAGTATGTTGTTCTGGTAATGTGCACAATTATTATTTATGGGCTACACACCACAGTGCTGGACATATTCTGTTAACTTCAACTCTACTCCTAACATGGAGATGTCTTCCTGGTGTTACTGATTCAGTACATCATATGCACAGTGTGGTTATGATATGATGGATTGATTTAATGAACCCACCAACCAATGATGACATCTGCATCATCTTCTGTAAAGTGCAGCTACAGCATGATATTATCAGCATTTGGTGCGGTATAATCAGAGGTATCTATGTGCTTTTGTGCCTGTTTTAAGTCCTCCAGCTTAACGCCCCTACACCTCCCACTACACAGGCATACTTACTTATGCATACACTGACATCTGGCATACCTACACACACCCCAGGGCCACTTCCTTCCCCTGATGTCAGGGAGAGGATGGGCATGCAGAGTGCAGTAAGTCTCCACGTTACTCTGGCCAACAGTCTTGGCCTACCTCCAGCATCTGTCACCCACAACATCTGTTCCCTCCTTGTAAAGTGCTGAACTATCTCACCTGGGTCAGTGCTATAGCTGATCACAGTGCCCGATCAGGATGTCACTGTGACAGGCAGCAGTGCAGATTGACCGGTCAATCAATGCAGTGCCGCAACATATGCACTAAATGAGATTTCCGTGCCCCCAGTCAGGTTACTCCCTGGGCAGTGACCCTGCTCACACCCTCCCCTAGTTCCACCTCTGATCACAATTATCTCTCTTGGAGAGTGTAGCAAATTGGAGTTGGGGGAATCTCACCTCTGCCATGCATGGTCACAATCTGGGCACAGGACCCAAATAGTGGGCAATGTGGCACTTCTTACAGTAGAGAATAAGTAACTTTATTCTTTACTTGTGTATTAAGGACCTTATTTGCATTAAATTCAGTCCACATGGGACCAAGACTTTCTGGCTTACTGAACAAAGTGGAATTGTTTCGTAGAGGGTGGAGAATTGTATTTTATCTGAAATTACCCCCTCTGCACAAAATACAAACAATTATACCCATACAAGTACCTTGTGGAAGTTGTTGCCCTCTATCTTCCTGTGGTCTCTCCCTGTTTCTCACCGTGCCTCCTCCCATTTCCTTGCACCTCTGCGTCTCCGCATATATCCCTATACTCAGAGCCGGCTCCGGTCAGTGACATGGGATGCCCAAATATGAGCATACCCATATATGGGCATCCATGCCACTGACCGGAGCCCGCTCTGTTGCGGATATGGAGAGAGACTGGGAGATTTACATCCCCTTATAATTCATATGGTGCATAGTACCGGCACGTATTGTTTTACCGGTACTGTGTACCTTCCTACTTTCACACTGGTACAGTATATGCTGCAGTGGGACTGAGAGGGATATATTGGTAACACATAGTCATTGTTGGGGGAATTCAATCCATTTTGAAAATAGTAATGAAATGTTTTTTACTTTTCTTTTTTTTCAGTAATGAAGAATGAAACATTTCTGTTAAAATTGAATTGGAGGTGAACTGGATTCATCATCAACTCTGCACCAGTGTGAATTGATGTTCTTTAATGTTCTGATAAGGTACATGCAACATCTCTTCCTCAAACCCTGCACCACTCTCTGCCTCTTGCCTCTCTCTCTCCACCTCCCTGCTAAGCGTATTAACCCATCTAATGTAATCCACATTCCATGTCTCACTTTACTCTTCACTTCTCACGTGCCCTCTGGAATGACTGCTCTCTGACTAACAAGGTCTATTTGTACATGACCTCTTCTGCTCTCATCCACCACCTCTCATTCCCCTCACCCCTGTCCTACTCGATACCTCAGCTTAATTGAACTCTCTCCTCTGACATCTACCCTTATCTCTAACCTCTCCTCACTTTCTGCTTAAACTAACTATCTTGTTAACTTTTACAATGCTATCATCTCCTCCTCCCTCCTCCTACTTCCTCCACCCTCCTCCATTATATATATACCCCTTCTAGGCTCTGACACACTCATCCCTCTAAGGCCATGATTATCATGGGCACATGCTTGGTCGTCCACAGTGCGTGCGAGCGATGCAGAGCCGCCTCGGACCTCAGTGCAGGGATTGCTGCATACCCCCAGCATCTGTCACCCACAAACAATACACACACTAATACTCCCCACAATACACACTATAATACCTCCTCAATACTAATCTCCCCAATAATATTATAGCTCCAAACACAATATACACAACACCCTTACACAAGATACACAATCTAGTACTCTCCTCTGCACCTCTACACACAATATAATACTCCCACACACACAATATACACACTACCCTCCTACCCCCATAAAATACAACCAATAATACACACACACTTTGTGGATGTTGGGACCAGCTCCCGGCATGCACCAGTGAAAGAGAGAGGCCCGCAGAAGCTCGGAAGAACTCCCTCCATCCGTGCCTTCCTCCGTTTCACATCTTCTCCCTGTCTCTCTCCCTCCCTTTCCTTGCATCTCCCTGCGTCTTTACGTATACCCAGTCAGTGACGGCTCTGGTCACGTGATGCCTTAATATGGGCTTATCCATATATGTTCATCCACGTCACTAATGTGATGCCCGCACTGTTGCGGAGCTGGTACTTACGACGGGCACTTATTGTTTTATCAGTACTGCGTACCTGACTCTACCGGCCTACTTTCAACACTAGTACAATATGTGCTTCACTACGAGTGAGTGGGGAATATTGGCATCACACAGTCACTGTTGAATATGCCATTCAATCCATTTTGAAAATAGTAATGCAATGTGGTTTTGTTTTGTTTGCTTTTTGCAGTAATGAAGAATGGAAAAGTTATATTAAAATTAAATTGGAGGGGGACTAGATTCAGCATTTCATCATGAACTCTGCACTTGTGAGAATTTAACTTCTTGAATACCCTGACAGGTACACGCAACATTAAGACTATAATCTGCTGTGCAAGCTTTCGTGCTATACCTCCCCCTCAGGTTTTGATTTATACATTTGCTCCCTCAATTCATGTCCTCTAATATTTGAAAGCTCTCTCCTAGCATTTTCTCTTTACCACAGAACGTCATCCCAATGTAACCTCTCTCTTGTTCTTTCTGCTTGCTGTTTCCTCACTCCTCTGTTAAACTTTTCTAATTTCTCTAACTTCCACACTCCTGCTTTTATCCACATGTTCTCCTCTTTCCTTCCCCTACCTTTGCATGTGTCTACACACTGCACCATTTGTACAGACCTCTATTGCAGCTATTTCTGCACTGCTCAATGAAAAGCACTCTTTAATATCCTATTCTCTGTGCCCCCTCTCTCTGCGCCCCCTCTTTTGGCGCCTCCTCTCTCTGCGCCCCCTCTCTCTGCGCCTATCTGTCTCATTCTCTCTACGTCCCTCTCTCTCTACATAGAGCTATCTCTGTCTCTCTCTACACCTATCTCTGTGTCTCCTTCTATGTTTGCTGATGTGTGGGATATCTCTTATAATCTTGAACCTGCTCATATACACATCGGGCCTCCCTGCCTCTGCCTCCCTGCTAAGAGTGTTAACCTATCTAATGTAATCCACATTCCTTTCCTTACTTTTCTCTTCCCTTCTCCTATGCCATCTGGAATGTCCGTTCTCTGACTAACAAGGCTCTAGTTGTACATGACCTCTTCTGCTCTCATCATTCACAATCAGTCATTCCCCTCACCCCATCTTACCTGTCCCACTGATTTGCCTCTGCTTAATTAAACTCTCCTCTGACATCTACTCTAACCTCTCTGCTCTCTCTCTCTTTCCGCTTAAACTAACAATCTTATTAACTCTTACAATGCTATCCTCCTATCTATATGCCCCCTCTAGGCTCTGACACACTTGTCCCTCTAGCCCACACCCTTGGCTAAATTCCCAAACATGTTCATCACACTTCCACTCGCTGTTCTTAATGCCTATGAAGGAAATCACACAATTGATATTTGATTTTTCTACAGTAAAAATGTCTCCAGTCCTGTATAAAGCTGCTCTCTGGGGCCAAACCACACTACTTTTTTTTCACATTCATCAACACTCAAATTTAATTTACGCTGTCTTTTTTTCCCCTGTATTTGACTCCCTCCACTAACCTTCTCCTCACACTTGCCATCCTTCCTTCACTTCTCCTCAAGCATTTGACTACTTCAGAGGCAAGGTGGATGCCACCCACAAGGAGATTCCTTCTGTCCCTTCCCCCTTCTCTCCTTCTACCTAATTCTCCTTCTGCATTTGACTCCTTTTCTTCTCTTACAGAGCTGGAAGCTAATCATCTTCTCTTCTCCCTCTACCACATGCCCTCTAGATCGTATCCCCTCACACCTTACTGCATCTCTTAGTCCCCACTCTCACCCACATCTTCAATTCCTCCCTATTCTCTGGCTCTTTACCCTCTTACTTTAAGCCTGTAGTGGTCACCCTTTTCTCAGAAACAACCTACACCCTATGTGCCTTACTAACTACCGCCCTGTATCCCTCCTGCTGTTTGTCTCCTAATTGCTAGAATGTCAACATTCTTAAATCACATGCCCTCCTGGATCCTTTACAACCTGCCTTTCGTACAGCTCGTTCTACAGACTGTGCTTAAAGCAAATTCCCAAGGTCACTTTTCCCTACTAATCCTACTTGATCTATCTGCTGCGTTTGATGCTCTCAATCACTCTCCTCCTTCATATTCTAAACTCTCTCTTGGTATCCGTAACACAGTTCTATCCTGGTTTTCATCATAACTTTCCTGTCACACATTCTCCATCTCTGTTGCTAACATGTCTTCGTCTTCTATTGATCTGTCTGTGGGTATACATCAGGGCTCTGTTCTGAGATCTCTCTTTCTCTCTACATACTATCATTTGGTGACCTCATCAACTCTTTGTGACAATCCTATAAATAACAAATACAAATATCAGGTCATGGGAATAAGTGATTTGGACATAAAAGTAACATTTCGGAAGTGTGGACAACTAATACATCTTGTAGATTGCCTTTACAGTGTGATGTCATTGATTCAGTAGATTGTGTGCAGACCAGGACTGCAGTACAGTGTCACTCACATGGATGACTTGCGTGGTAGAAGCTCAAGAACAAGGATGTCAAACTCCAGTCCTCGAGGGCAGCAAACAGGCCAGGTTTTCAGGATATCCCTACTGAAAACCTGGCCTGTTTGGGACCCTCCAGGACTGGAGTTTGACATGCATGCTCTAGAAGGAGCACAGCTGTGGGTGGGAGGTGGATTTGCTTTGCATCAAATGGTTTGGAGCAAGGTTTATTGTATGTATTATCATAATAACAATGCAATGCTTAACTTTTATTTCAGGAGGGATGACTGCAGAACAGAAGTGAATATTGAAGCCATGTGTTCCTTTTCTTGCAAAAGAGAAAATTTGAAGGACAGTTGAAGAGAAGGAAAATTACTACACAGAGACAGATAAGCAATGTGTATATTTCTCATTTACCATTTAGTATTTGTCGTTTTATTGACTCCACACAATCCGGCTGCTACGGGTTTCACATTGAATATTTTCATCTCTACTCTACCCCTTCCTGTGATCTGAACCATGCAAGTTTTCGTTGATTCAATACATCATGAGTAGAGGGTGGCTACAGTATGAAGTAAAGACCCAAGGACCACATCTACTACCATTCATAACAAGAACATGTGCAGTAGCGCACAGCTGCAGTTCTATGTGATTGTTATGAAAGGTTGAGGTGGTTCAATTCTATGAATCTGGAGTGGGATGGATCCTGTTTGCATCATATGGTTTCATCTAGGCCAGTAGATTATATAACTCTCAGTACAGGTTACACATGGCATCAGTATTAGTGATTTAAAGAGGAGGAAAGCTTCAATGTGGAGAACAAAGCCAAGTAATGTTGAAGTTATTCCTTTTACCATTTACTTGGTCAGTCTGTACTGTCTACTCCCCACACAGCTGCTAAGGATCTTCCATTTTAAATACTTTCACCTCCTATTCTGCACTGCTTTGCTGCCCATTATTCAGAGATGCGTTCCAGTCATGTTTACCACTCTGAATCTCTCTGCAGTCATTGGTTCAGCACATCATGGGTAGAGCATGGCTACAGATACAGCAAGCTATTATTATTTTACCGGCTGATCATCCATAATATTGCATTAAAACATAGAATATCACTTAATTTCCAAAAGATTCAGTGATGCTGATAATGCAGAATCTCACAACATTTCCCATCATAATGCCATAATGCACCAGTGGGAGAAATAATCCTTGCTATATCTGTACATTGTGTGACGTATTACCTCCATGACCATTGAGAGCAAGTACATCTTCTGTATAGAGCGGCTGTGTTATGATGCAGTTATTGATCATCATTGACATAATCACAAGAATCTTATGCAAAGGGAAATTGTCCGCAGCGAAGTGAGATTTCAGCCCCCAAACGTCTGTAATATTAATGCAATGTCTTACTTTTGTTGCAGTGAACACTGAAGAGACGGATCTACTACAACACTGTACAGGATGAGCATACGCTACAAGCAGCAAAATGATCTTGCAGTTGACAGTATGTTGTTCTGGTAATGTGCACAATTATTATTTATGGGCTACACACCACAGTGCTGGACATATTCTGTTAACTTCAACTCTACTCCTAACATGGAGATGTCTTCCTGGTGTTACTGATTAAGTACATCATATGCACAGTGTGGTTATGATATGATGGATTGATTTAATGAACCCACCAACCAATGATGACATCTGCATCATCTTCTGTAAAGTGCAGCTACAGCATGATATTATCAGCATTTGGTGCGGTATAATCAGAGGTATCTATGTGCTTTTGTGCCTGTTTTAAGTCCTCCAGCTTAACGCCCCTACACCTCCCACTACACAGGCATACTTACTTATGCATACACTGACATCTGGCATACCTACACACACCCCAGGGCCACTTCCTTCCCCTGATGTCAGGGAGAGGATGGGCATGCAGAGTGCAGTAAGTCTCCACGTTACTCTGGCCAACAGTCTTGGCCTACCTCCAGCATCTGTCACCCACAACATCTGTTCCCTCCTTGTAAAGTGCTGAACTATCTCACCTGGGTCAGTGCTATAGCTGATCACAGTGCCCGATCAGGATGTCACTGTGACAGGCAGCAGTGCAGATTGACCGGTCAATCAATGCAGTGCCGCAACATATGCACTAAATGAGATTTCCGTGCCCCCAGTCAGGTTACTCCCTGGGCAGTGACCCTGCTCACACCCTCCCCTAGTTCCACCTCTGATCACAATTATCTCTCTTGGAGAGTGTAGCAAATTGGAGTTGGGGGAATCTCACCTCTGCCATGCATGGTCACAATCTGGGCACAGGACCCAAATAGTGGGCAATGTGGCACTTCTTACAGTAGAGAATAAGTAACTTTATTCTTTACTTGTGTATTAAGGACCTTATTTGCATTAAATTCAGTCCACATGGGACCAAGACTTTCTGGCTTACTGAACAAAGTGGAATTGTTTCGTAGAGGGTGGAGAATTGTATTTTATCTGAAATTACCCCCTCTGCACAAAATACAAACAATTATACCCATACAAGTACCTTGTGGAAGTTGTTGCCCTCTATCTTCCTGTGGTCTCTCCCTGTTTCTCACCGTGCCTCCTCCCATTTCCTTGCACCTCTGCGTCTCCGCATATATCCCTATACTCAGAGCCGGCTCCGGTCAGTGACATGGGATGCCCAAATATGAGCATACCCATATATGGGCATCCATGCCACTGACCGGAGCCCGCTCTGTTGCGGATATGGAGAGAGACTGGGAGATTTACATCCCCTTATAATTCATATGGTGCATAGTACCGGCACGTATTGTTTTACCGGTACTGTGTACCTTCCTACTTTCACACTGGTACAGTATATGCTGCAGTGGGACTGAGAGGGATATATTGGTAACACATAGTCATTGTTGGGGGAATTCAATCCATTTTGAAAATAGTAATGAAATGTTTTTTACTTTTCTTTTTTTTCAGTAATGAAGAATGAAACATTTCTGTTAAAATTGAATTGGAGGTGAACTGGATTCATCATCAACTCTGCACCAGTGTGAATTGATGTTCTTTAATGTTCTGATAAGGTACATGCAACATCTCTTCCTCAAACCCTGCACCACTCTCTGCCTCTTGCCTCTCTCTCTCCACCTCCCTGCTAAGCGTATTAACCCATCTAATGTAATCCACATTCCATGTCTCACTTTACTCTTCACTTCTCACGTGCCCTCTGGAATGACTGCTCTCTGACTAACAAGGTCTATTTGTACATGACCTCTTCTGCTCTCATCATCCACCACCTCTCATTCCCCTCACCCCTGTCCTACTCGATACCTCAGCTTAATTGAACTCTCTCCTCTGACATCTACCCTTATCTCTAACCTCTCCTCACTTTCTGCTTAAACTAACTATCTTGTTAACTCTTACAATGCTATCATCTCCTCCTCCCTCCTCCTCCATCATCTATATGCCCCTTCTAGGCTCTGACACACTCATCCCTCTAAGGCCGTGATTATCATGGGCACACGCTTGGTCGTCCACAGTGCGTGCGAGCGATGCAGGGCCTCCCCGTCGCCTCGGACCTCAGTGCAGGGATTGCTGGAGCGACAGGCATGCGCTAACTTTGCCTTCTGTTGCGTGCTTACTATAGACGCAGCCTAACCCATGCATTGGTTTAATTCACAAGCACGCTCTCATCACACTTCATCACATCACACTGCTGCTCTTAACACCTATGGAGGAAATCTCACAGTCTGATTTTCTACACTAAACCTTTGTCCTGTTCTGTAAAACTCTGCTCCTTTTTTTAAGGTCAAACACTACTTTTTCCTCACTCATCAACACTCCAATTTCATTCACACTGTCTTCTATGTATTTGAGTCCCACCACTGACTTTCTCCTCCCACTTAACAACCATCCTTTATTTCTCCTCAAGCCTTTGCTCACTTGAGGCAAGGTGGATGCCATCCACAAGTAGATTCGTTCTCTCCCTTCCCCCTCTCTCTTTTTCTATCTAGATCTCATTGCACTCTTGACTCCTTTTCTCCTGTCACAAAGCTGGAACCTGATCTTCTCTTCTCCCTCTACCACATGCCCTCTCAATCCTATATTCTCACTCTCACCCACATCTTCAATTCCTCCATATCCTTTGGCTCTTTCAACTCTTCCTTTTAAGCATGCAGTGGTCACCCCTATTCTCAAAAATAACCTTGACCTTGTGTGAATTTCTAACTATCGCCCTGTATCCGTCCTACCATTTGCCTCCTAATTGCTAGAACGTCTTGTGATCTCCCGTTTGATCAACATTCTTAAATCACATGCTCCTCTGGGCCCTTCACAATCTGCCTTTCCCAATGTAACCAATTATGTACATAAAGAAAATTCCCAAGGTCCATTTTACTTACTAATCCTGCTTGATCTCTCTTCTGCTTTTGATACTGTCAATCACTCTTCTCATTCATATTCTAAACTCTTTCTTCGTATCCGCAGCAAACTTATATCCTGGTTTTCATCATACTTCTCCATCACACATTCTCCATCTCTGTTGCTAACGTGTCTTTGTCTCCTGTTGTTTTGTCTGTTGGTATACCTCAGGACTCTGTTCTGGGACCTCTCTCACTACATACTATCACTAGTTGACCTTATCAACTATTTTGTCCCTTGATATCATCTCTATGCAGATGATACACACACCTATCCACCCTACCGTCACTCCTGCAATTTAGTTCCTAGTTTCGGGTCGCCTCCTGGCTATATCCTCCATGGATGACACTCTTCTGCCTTAAACCTAATGTCTAAAACTGAGCTCCTCATATTTCCCCCTAAATCTGGCCTAATATCACCTTTCTCCATCGCAGTAAACAGTACTACCATCATCCTGTCATGAAAGCACATTGCCTAGGAGTAACATTTGACTCTTCCCTTTCCATCTTCATTCACGACACTGGCTAAAGTTTGTCGATTCTTTCTCTGTAATATTTCCAAGATTTGCCCTTTTCTCTGTCAATCTACTGCTAAAACGCCAATGCATGCCCTTATCGTATGGGTTAACATACTGCTAACAGGGCTCCCTGCTTCACAACTTTCTCATTTGCAATCTATCCAAAACTCTGCTGCTTGAATAATTTCCCTTTCTCCCACAACAGTATCTGCTCATCTCCTCCTCCTCCTTAAATCCCTCTCCTTGCTTCCCATCAAGTTTCAGATCACCTACAAAGTTCTCCTCCTTACCTTTTTGTTAAGGTTCTCTATTAGTGGTGTACCGAGTACCCGGCGTTACCCGACACATTTCCAGCTACCCGGACATTACTCGAAACCGGCCACTGAGAAGTGGACTTGGCCGGGTAATACCCGGCGTCGGGTAATGTCAGGGCAGCTGGAAATAATCTTTTATACTTACCTTTCCTAAGACATCTAGGATCAGCAGCAGCAGTCCTCTGATGTTGGCAGCATCAGAGGTGTCTTCACCTGGCGGGGGGAGCTGCAGGAATCACTTCCACAGCACCGAAGCAGGTAAGCTGTGTCTGTGAGCCTGCAGCTCCCCCGCCGGCTGAAGACACCACAGATGCTGCCACCGTCACAGGACTGCTGCTGATCCTAGATGTCACCGCCACCCGGAAGGTAAGTGCCAAACCGTGTACCCGACCGGGTAGAACCTTTCATTTTGGCCGGGTACCCGTTACCCATTTTTTTATAGTTGAGGACCCAGTCCAACACTATTCTCTATTCATCTGCTCCTTCCTACATATCATCTTTGGTCTCGTTATGCCCTTCCTCGTCTCCTAAGCTCTACTAATAACTGTCTCCATTATACTTCTTACACCTCTACTGCGCACTCGCTCTCTTGCCTGAAACCCTTTCCCATCAATTTACCTGTGAAACTCACACACACTCAGTATATGCCAACATACCCTCTTCCACCCACATTTAAGATCAACCTTAAAATTCACAACTTAAATGAAGCATTTCAATAGCTTTTACTCGTTGCTACTGTCACTCATTCAGTCACTAACTATTGTTCCCAAGAAGTGCTTTATACTACAAGTACCCACCATTAAGGACAAGCATTGTCATCTACTGCACTTGTTCCCCCACCTGTTGTCTCTCTGTAAGTCTCCTTACATTTCTCTTAGATTGTAAACTACCCAGGACAGGGATTTACTTTCCTATTGTCTGTTTTTGTTTGTTGAACTTATTGTATAATAATTTCCTGTACTTTTTGGTCTCTCTTGTAAAGCGCTGAGTACACAATGGGTGGTATATAAATAGAGATATATGCAGAGTCTAGAGACAAGGCACACGTGTATAGGTAGCTACAGTTTATCCGGGACCGTATGCATCCTTGAAGTGCCTGTCCCAGTTATTTTCTATTGATTGCAATGTAGGAGTGTCTGTCCTGTCTTATTTTTTTTATTATTATTATTATTATTATTATTATTATATATACATAGATATATACAAAGATTGTTTCCTGTCGTTAGCATGACATTGTGTGACACAGTGTGATGTCATTGATTCAGTAGATTGTGTGCAGACCGGGACTGCAGTACAGTTTCACTGACATGAATAACTTGTGTGGTAGAAGCTCTAGAAGGAGCACAGCTGTGGGAGGGAGGTGGATTTGCTTTGTATCACATGGTTTGGAGCAAGGTTCATTGTATGTATCGTCAATAATAATTATAATAATAATAATGCAATGCTTAACTTTTTTATTTCAAGAGGAAAGACTGCAGAACAGAAGTGAATATTGAAGCCATGTGTTCATTTTCTTGCAAAATAGAAAATTGAAGGACAGTTGAAGAGGAGGAAAATGACTACACAGAGACAGATAAGCAATGTGTATATTTCTCATTTAGTATTTGTCGTTTTATTGACTCCAAAAAATCCGGCTGCTAAGGGTTTCGCATTGGACATATTCACCTCTACTCCACCCCTTCCTGTGATCTGTACCATGCAGATTTTTGTTGATTCAATACATCATGAATAGAGTGTGGCTACAGTATGAAGTACTGACCCAAGGACCACATCTACTACCATTCATAACAAGAACATGTGCAGTAGCGCACTGCTGCAGTTCTATGTTATTGCTATGAAAGGTTGAGGTGGTGCAATCATATGAATCTTGAGTGGGAGGGATCCTGTTTGCATCATTTAATTTGATCTAGGCCAGTAGAGTATATAACTCTCAGTACAGGTTACATATGGCATCAGTATTAGTGATTTAAAGAACAGAAAAACAGGAGTGGAGAACAAAACCAAGTAATGTTGAAGTGGATTTGCTTTGCATCAAATGGTTTGGAGCAAGGTTTATTGTATGTATTATCATAATAACAATGCAATGCTTAACTTTTATTTTAGGAGGGATGACTGCAGAACAGAAGTGAATATTGAAGCCATGTGTTCCTTTTCTTGCAAAAGAGAAAATTTGAAGGACAGTTGAACAGAATGAAAATTACTACACAGAGACAGATAAGCAATGTGTATATTTCTCATTTACCATTTAGTATTTGTCGTTTTATTGACTCCACACAATCCGGCTGCTACGGGTTTCACATTGAACATTTTCATCTCTACTCTACCCCTTCCTGTGATCTGAACCATGCAAGTTTTCATTGATTCAATACATCATGAGTAGAGTGTGGCTACAGTATGAAGTAAAGACCCAAGGACCACATCTACTACCATTCATAACAAGAACATGTGCAGTAGCGCACAGCTGCAGTTCTATGTGATTGTTATGAAAGGTTGAGGTGGTTCAATTCTATGAATCTGGAGTGGGATGGATCCTGTTTGCATCACATGGTTTCATCTAGGCCAGTAGATTATATAACTCTCAGTACAGGTTACACATGGCATCAGTATTAGTGATGTAAAGAGGAGGAAAGCTTCAATGTGGAGAACAAAGCCAAGTAATGTTGAAGTTACTCCTTTTACCATTTACTTGGTCAGTCTGTACTGTCTACTCCCCACACAGCTGCTAAGGGTTTCCATTTGAGATACATTCACCTTCTACTCTGCACTACTGTGCTACCCTCTATTCAGAGATGAGTTCAAGTCATGTTTACCACTCTAAATCGCTCTGCAGTCATTGATTCAGCACATCATGGGTAGAGCATGGCTATAGATACAGCAAGCTTTATTTTACCCTAATATTGCATTAAAAAATAGAATATCACTCAGTTTCCTACAGATTTACTGATGCTGATAATGCAGAATCTCACCCTCCCATCATAATACACCAGAGGAAGAAATAATCCTTGCTATATATGTACATTGTGTGACATATTGCCTCCATGACCATTGATGGCAAATACATATTCTGTATAGAGCAGCTGTGTTATGATGTAGTTGTTATTGATCATCATTGAGATATAATCACAAGAATCTTATGCAAAGGGAAACTGTCATTAGCATAGTGGGATTTCAGCCCCCAAACTTCTGTAATATTAATGCAATGTCTTACTTTTATTGCAGTGAACACCGAAGAGACGGATCTACTACAACACTGCACAGGACAAGAGTATACACTACAAGCAGCAAAATGATCATGCAGTTGACAATATGTTGTTCTGGTAATGTGCACAATTATTATGTATGGGCTCCACACCACAGTGCTGGACATATTTTGTTAACTTCAACACTACCCCTACCATGGAGATGTCTTCCTGTGATTGGTGTTACTGATTCAGTACATCATATGCACAGTGTGGCTATTATATGATGGATTGATTTAATGAACCCACCAAACACTGATGACATCTGTATCATCTTCTGTAAAGTGCATCTACAGCAGGATATTATCAGCATTTGGGGTGATATAATCAGAGGCATCTATGTGCTTTTGTGCTGGGTAAAGTCCTCCAGCTGAACCGCCCCCCGCCCCCCACCCCCCTACACCTCCTGCCACACAGGCAAACTTACTTACACACACAGCACACTTACTTATGCACACTGACACTTGGCATACCTACACACACACACCCCACAGCCACTGGCATGCATGCAGAGTCCTGGGCATGCAGGATGGGCATGCAGAGTACAGAATATCTCCACCTTGCTCTGGCCCGTACTCTTGGCCTACCCCCAGCATCTGTCACCCACAACCTCTGTTCCCTCCCTGTAAATTGCTGCACTAACACACCTTGGTCAGCGCTGCAACCGATCACAGCACCGGATCATGTCACTGTGATAGGAAGCAGTGCTAATTGACCGGTCAATCAATGCCACGTGGCAACATACGCACCAAAAGAGATTTCCATGCCCCCTGACAGGCTACTCCCTGGGCAGTGACCCTGCTCATCTTCCACCTCTGATCACAATATTCTCTCTTGGAGAGTGTAGCAAATTGGAGTTGGGGGAATTTCACCTCTGCAGTGCATGTAGAGTCCTGTATGCAGAGTACAGAAAGTCTCCACCTTAGTCTGGCCCGTACTCTTGGCCTACCCACAGCATCTGTCACCCACAAATAATACATACACTAATACTCCCCACAATACACACTTTAATACCTCCTCAATAATAATCTCCCCAATAATATTATAGTCTTAAACACAATATACACAATACCCCCTAACACAAGATACCCAATCTAACACTCTCCTCTGCACCTCAACATAATATACACACTATAATACCCTACACACAATATAATACTCCCACACACACACACAATATACACACTATCCTCCTACCGCCATAAAACACAACCAATAATACACACACACTTTGTGGATGTTGGGACCAGCTCCTTGCATGCAACAGTGAAAGAGAGAGGCCTGCCATCCGTGCCTCCCTCCGTTTCCCATCTTCTCCCTGTCTCTCTCCCTCCCTTTCTTTGCATCTCCCTGCATCTTTGCGTATACCCAGTCAGTGACGGCTCCGGTCACGTGATGCCTTAATATGGGCTTATCCATATATCTGTTGCAGAGATGGAGAGAGACCTGGAGATTTTACATTTCCTTATAATTCATATTGGTACTTAGTACGGGCACTTATTGTTTTATCAGTACTGGGTACCTGACCGTACTGGCCTACGAGTGAGAAGGCAATATTGGCATCACACAGTTACTGTTGAATATGTCATTCAATCCATTTTGAAAATAGTAATGCAATGTGGTTTTGTTTTGTTTGCTTTTTGCAGTAATGAAGAATGAAAAAGTTATATTAAAATTAAATTGGAGGGGAACTGGATTCAGCATTTCTTCATGAACTCTGCACTTGTGAGCATTGACCTTCTTGAGTGCCCTGACAGGTACACGCAACTTTAAGACTATAATCTTCATCAACTGCTGTGCAAGCTTTCGTGCTATACCTCCCCCTCCGGTTTTGATTTATACATTTGCTCTCTCAATTCATGTCCTCTAATATCTGGAGGCTCTCTCCTAGCATTTCTCTCTACCACAGCACGTCATCCCAATGTAACCTCTCTCTTGTTCTTTCTGTTTACTGTTTCCTCACTCCTCTGTAAAACTTTTCTAATTTCTCTAACTTCCACACTCCTGCTTTTATCCACATGTTCTATACACTTTCCTTCCCCTACCTTTGCATGTGTCTACACAAAGCACCATTTGTACAGACCTCTATTGCAGCTATTTCTGCACTGCTCAATGAAATGCACTCCTGCACATCCTATTCTCTTCCACCTTCCCTCATTCTCTACGCCCCCCTCTCAAAGCCCCCTCTCTCTATGTCTCCTCTCTCTACGCCTATCTGTCTCATTCTCTTGACGCCCTTCTCTCTCTACATATCCCTATCTCTGTCTCTCTCTACACCTATCTCTGTGTCTCCTTCTATGCTCGCTGATGTTGGGGGATATCTCTTATAATCTTGGACCGGCTCATATACACATCAGGCCTCCCTACTAAGAGTGTTAACCTATCTAATGTAATCCACATTCCTTTCCTTACTTTTCTCTTCCCTTCTCCTGTGCCCTCTGGAATGTCCACTCTTACTAACAAGGCTCTAGTTGTACATAACCTCTTCTGCTCTCATCAGTCACAATCAGTCATTCCCCTCACCGCATCTTACCTGTCCCACTGATTTGCCTCTGCTTAATTAAACTCTCCTCTGACATCTACTCTAACCTCTCTTCTCTCTTCTCTCTCTTTCTTTCTGCTTAAACTAACAATCTTATTAACTCTTACAATGCTATCCTCCTATCTATATGCCCCCTATAGGCTCTGACACACTCATCCCTCTAACCCACACCTTTGGCTAAATTCCCAAACACACTCATCACACTTCCACTCGCTGTTCTTAATACCTACGGAGGAAATCTCACACTTTGTTTGATTTTTCTACAGTAAAAATGTCTCCTGTCCTGTATAAAGCTGCTCTCTAGGGCTAAATACACTACTTTTTTCCACACTCATCAACACTCAAATTTAATTTACGCTGTTTTTTTTCTCTGTATTTGACTCCCTCCACTGACCTTCTCCTCCCACTTGCCATCCTTCCTTCACTTCTCCTCAAGCATTTGACTACTTCAGAGGCAAGGTGGATGCCACCCAAAAGGAGATTCCTTCTGTCCCTTCCCCCTTCTCTCCTTCTTCCCAAATCTCCTTCTGCACTTGACTACTTTTCTTCTCTTACAGAGCTGGAAGCTAATCATCTTCTATTCTCCCTCTACCACATGCCCTCTAGATCGTATCCCCTCACACCTTACTGCATCTCTTAGTCCCCACTCTCACCCACATCTTCAATTTCTCCCTATTCTCTGGATTTTTGCCCTCTTACTTTAAGCCTGTAGCGGTCACCCTTTTGTCAGAAACAAACTACACCCTATGTGCCTTACTAACTACCGCTCTGTATCCCTCATGCTGTTTGCCTTCTAATTGCTAGTGTCAACATTCTTAAATCACATGCCCTCCTGGATCCTTTACAACCTGCCTTTCGTACAGCACGTTCTACAGACTGTGCTTAAAGCTAATTCCCAAGGTTTTTCCCTACTAATCCTACTTGATCTATCGGCTGCGTTTGATGCTCTCAATCACTCTCCTCCTTCATATTCTAAACTCTCTCTTGGTATCAGTAACAAAGTTCTATCCTGGTTTTCATCATAACTTTCCTGTCACACATTCTCCATCTCTGTTGCTAACATGTCTTCGTCTTCTATTGATCTGTCTGTGGGTATACATCAGGGCTCTGTTCTGAGATCTCTCTTTCTCTCTACATACTATCATTTGGTGACTTCATCAATGCTTTTGGCCTTAGATATAATCTCTATGCGGATGATACACACACAAATCTATCCACCCCTGTTCTCACTCCTGCAATCCAGTCCCTACTCTTGGGTTGTCTCCTGGCTATATGCTCATGGATGGCACTCCACTGCCTTAAACTTAATGTCTAACACTGGGCTCATATTATCCCCTTTCTCCATCACAGTAAACAGTACTACCATCTATCTTGTCATCAAACATGTTGCATAGGAGTAACATTTGGCTCTTCAATTCCATCTCCATTCACATGCACGGCTATGGGTAAAATGTGTTGCCTCTTTCTCTGTAATATTGCCAAGATCTTCCCTTTCCCCTCTCAACCTACTGCTAAAACTCCAATGTATACTGTTATCCTATAGGTTATTTTAACATACTACTAACAGGCCTCCATGCTTCACAACTTTCTCCTATGCAAAACTCTGCTGCTTGAATTATCTCACTTTCTCCCACAACAGTCTCTGCTCATCTCCTTAAATCCCTGTCCTGGCATCCCATCAAGTTTTTGTATCACCTACAAAGTTCTCCTCCTTACCTTTTTGTTAAGGCTCTCCATTAATCTGCTCCTTCTTGCATATCATCTTTGATCTCTCGTTATGCCCTTGCTTGTCTCTTGCACTATAACCATAACTGTCTCCTGTAAACTTCTTTCACCTCTACTGTTCTCTCACTTGCCTGAAACCATTTTCCATCACTGCACCGTACATGTGAAACTTCCTCACACTCAGTATATGCCAACATAACCTCTTCCACCCACATGTAAGACCAATCTTAAAATTCACGACTTAAATCAAGCATTTAAAAAACTTTGACTCGTGGCTACTGTCCCACACCCACAGTCACTGCTAACAACTATTGTTCCCAAGATGTGCTTTCTACTAATTGTACCCACCATTAAGGACAAGCATTGTCATCTACTGCACTTCTTCCCCCAACTGCTGCCTCTCTTTAAGTCTTCTAACATTTCTATTAGATTGTAAAGTTCCCAGGGCAAGGATTTACTTTCCTATAATCTGTTTTTATTTGTCGCACTTATTTTTTAATTATTTTTCCCCTCTCCCCTAATGATATACATATAGGTTTTCCTGTCATTTGCATGACAGAGTTATTATGGTTAACTATTGCATCATGTAGACTGCCTTTTCAGTGTGATGTAATTGATTCAGTACTTTGTGTGCAGACTGTGACTGCAGTACAGTGTCACGAACATTAATGACTTGTGTGGTAGAAGCTCTAGAAGGAACACAGCTATGGGAGGGAGGTGGATTTACTTTGGATCACATGGTTTGGCGCAAGGTTCATTGTATGTATGATCATAACCATGCAATGCTTAACTTTTATTTCAGGAGGGAAGAACAGTGAATATTGAAGCCATGTGTTTCTTTTCTGTCAGAAGAGAAATTTTGAAAGACAGTTGAAGAGGAGGAAAATGACTACACAGAGACAGATAAGCAATGTGTATATTTCTCATTTAGTATTTGTCGTTTTGTTGACTCCACACAATCCAGCTGCTAAGGGTTTCGCATTGGACATATTCCCCTCTACTCTACCCTTCCTGTGATCTGTACCATGCAGGTTTTTGTTGATTCAATACATCATGAGTAGAGTGTGGCTGCTGTATGAAATATTGACCCAAGGACCACATCTACTACCATTCATAACAAGAACATGTGCAGTAGCGCACTGCTGTAGTTCTATGTGTTTTATTAAAGGTTGAAGTGGTGCAATCATATGAATCTGGAGTGGGATGAATCCTGTTTGCATCATATGGTTTCATCTAGGCCAGTAGAGTATATCTCTCAGTACAGGTTACACATGGCATCAGTAGTAGTGATTTAAAGAACAGAAAAAACAAGAGAAACTTCAATGTTGATAACAAAGCCAAGTAATGTTGAAGATACTCCTTTAACTATTTATTTGATCAGTCTGTACTGTCTACTCCCCACACAGCTACTAAGTCTTCCATTTGAGATACATTCACCTCCTACTCTGCACTGCTGTTCTGTCCTCTATTCAGAGATGAGTTCCAGTCATGTTTACCACTCTGAATCACTCTGCAGTCATTGATTCAGCACATCATGGGTAGAGCATGGCTACAGATACAGTAAGCTTTATTTTACCGGCTGATCATCCATAATATTGCATTAAAACATAGAATATTACTCAGTTTCCAAAAGATTCAGTGATGCTAATAATGCAGAATCTTACAACACATCCCATCATAATGCACCAGAGGAAGAAATAATCCTTGCTACACTACCGACACGTTTTATTGAAGCACGGCTAGCACCGCAAGCCGGGGGATGCCCCGGCGTGCTAGCCGCACTCCCTCAGCGTGCCGCGCATCACCGATGCACGGTCACGCGTCATCGGGTGCCTGCGCCCCCTGCACGCGCGTCCAGGGCTCCCCGAGGGAGCACTGGTGTCCCGCGATGTGGGGGACAGCGGCAGGGGGTTCCGGGGGACCCGACGGACCCGGCAGCGGAAGGGAGAAAGCCCCGATCGGAGGGCGCTCCTCCGCTGCTTCGGCGTGCGCCCGGCACCCTCCGGCGCGCGCCAGGTTACTGCTGCGGCCAAGAACGGGCAAATGCTCGAATAAACTCGGCCGCAGCAGTATATCTGTACATTGTGTGACGTTTGGCCTCCATGACCATTGATAGCAAATACATATTTTGTATTGAGCGGCTGTGTTATGATGTAGTTGTTATTGATCATCATTGAGATATAATCACAAGAATCTTATGCAAAGGGAAAATGTCTGCAGCATAGTGGGATTTCAGCTCCCAAACTTCTGTAATATTAATGCAATGTCTTACTTTTATTGCAGTGAACACTGAAGAGACGGATCTACGACAACACTGCACAGGACAAGAGCAAACACTACAAGCAGCAAAATGATCTTGCAGTTGCAAGTATGTTCTGTAATGTGCACAATTATTATTTATGGGCTACACACCACAGTGCTGGACATATTCTGTTAACTTCTACCCCTACCATGGAGATGTCTTCCTGTGATTGATTCAGTACATCATATGCACAGTGTGGCTATGATATGATGGATGTATTTAATGAACCCACCACCCACTGACATCTGCATCATCTTCTGTAAAGTGCAGCAGGATATTATCAGCATTTGGGGTGGTATAATCTGGGGCATCTATGTGCTTTTGTGCCTGGATAAGTTCCTCCAGCTGAACCACCCCCCTATACCTGCCACACAGGCATACTTACAGAGCACACTTACTTATGCACACTGACACTTGGAATACACACACACACACACACACACAGACACTGTCATGCATGCAGTGTCCTGTATGCAGAGTACAGAAAGTCTCCACCTTACTCTGGCCCGTACTCATGGCCTATCCCCAGCATCTGTCATCCACAACCTCTGTTCCCTCCCTGTAAAGTGCTGCACTAACACACCTGGGTCAGCGCTGCAGCTGATCACAGTGCCGGATCATGATGTCAATGGGATAGGCAGCAGAGCTGATTGACAAGTCAATCAATGCAGCTCCGCAATATATGCACCAAAAGAGATTTCTGTACCCCCTGTCAGGCTACTCCCTGGGCAGCGACCCTTCTCACCCCTCTCATTCCACCTCTGATCACAATAATCTCTCTTGGAGTGTGTAGCAAATTGGAGTTGGGGGAATCTCACCTCTGTAGTGCATGGTCACAATCTGGGCACTGTACCCAAATATTGGGCAATGTGGCACGTCTTACAGTAGAGAATAGAATAAGTAACTATATTCTTTACTTGTGTATTAAGGAACTTATTTGCAATAAAAATTCAGTCCACCTGGGACCAAGACTTTCTGGTTTTCTGAACAAAGTGGAATTGTTTTCCTATAATTTTATATTCTCTGAAATGTAACATCACAATAAAGTACTCCTATTTTTTTCCTTTGTGCTTTTTTATGGACTATTCCTTTATGTATTTCACTTAATGGGACTAATTACCTTACGATTAGATTTCACTTGTATTTTCTTGGGTTACTCTTTGGAATTTCTCTCTGTGTTCATTTATACTATCTTATTTAGAGCAGTCTTTGCCATTGGACCCCATTTCTTGCCAGAGAGATCTGTAACACAGAGTATTGAAGAGAGTACAGAACAGTGGTGAAGTAGATTTTTATGCTTCTAGGCAGCCTCCCTTCTCACCATGTATTCTGCCCCCGACGGTCTCTTGCACTGCTCCCTCCTACACCCACTCTCCTCACTCTTCCCTCCCCTCCCCGCTATCACTCAATGACCCCCTCTCATTCAATCCTGCTCCCTTACTCCCCCCTCACTCATTCTTCCTTCTGCACACACAATCCTCCCGAATATCACTCCCAAACAACACACACACTAATTCTCCCCACAATACACACTATAATACCTCCTTGTGACGATAGCTTCCACAGGCTTATTAATATTACACAAAAATAATTGGGTTTGAACTGAACGAGGCTTAAGATATAATAAATTGTATTTATTCCTTAGAATATAGGTGAACACAACAGATAATACAGTAACGAACAAGAAGTACACTTACTTAAGGGTTGGGGAATGAGAAGTATGATGTAGCATTTCTTTCAGCAGTGAGGAAATCATTCAGGTGATATCAGGTAACCATATCAGCAAACGAAGACAAAGGATATATGGGTGGACAGCAGTTTATAAACCATTCTCCTTCTATTCTTAACCTTAAGCACAGGGGATTGGTTTACAATTACCTCCAGCCACTCACTAACGTGGGAAAGCATTCTGACCCATGCCCCCCTGCTAGTTGGCACATGCGCAGTAGAACTCTGGGGGTCTCATTTCTGAAGCCCCACATTTACGTCAGGAATGCCAGACAGTCTACCATTTGGAGTTCTGGCAGGAAAACCTTTGTTGAAAGGTGTTAACTGGAACACTTAAGACCTGCCCTGGTTTGGGCTTCGGATAAACAGTGAGGGTGATAAAACTCTTTGAACAGCACTTAAATCCTAGACATAGCGGCGTCCCCAGGGCCATCTGCTACCTTATGGCCCAAAAGAATCTCTTCTGGGTCTTTGTCCATACCTTAAGATACACTATTAAGCATAAAACATAAACGTATTAAAATATCCGGTTTCGTTAGGTTTAGCAGGTCCAAACTTCCCAGTTCGCATTGCCAGAACTGGGACACCATATGGTCCAAAAAGCGACTTGCTACGACCTAAGAAACCGAAGTTACACCAATGCACATTAAATCATTTTAATACAAAAATCTCCATTGAAAAAGAAATCTCAGCTTTTCACTAAATCCCCATTGAAAACAACGGGCAGCTCCGCCATAGACTTTCAATGGTAAATCGCCGCCATTGAAGTCAATGGGGGTTTTCTGCCATTGAAGTTTATGGGAAAAGTCCCGAACTTCAAGGGGGTCCATACTCCGTCGGGTTGGTCCAAGCGGGTCAAGGATGGTTCTGCAGCGATGCCGGAGCAGTGGCTACAGATACCCCAAACCCTGATCCGCTGAACCCTCCGGAACCGGAGATATGGATTCCTAAAATTCAGCATTTCTCACTTAGTCATTTTTCTGAGCCGTTTCTGCCGCCGCCGGCAAAGCCTATGGCGCGACCCGCTCTATCTGGTTCGACCCTTATCGGGGGTCCAGGATTCGGGGACCCGGTGGTGGTCGAGTGGGGGGACGCTTAGGAACTAGGGGCAAAAAGAATTTTATCCCTAGGTGCCCTAAAACAGTTTATTTCCCCGCTAATTGACGTTGAACTTGACCCAGTGATTTTAGCTCTTTTGAAGGACATTGTATCCGCTTTGCGGTCTGGACGGCAGCCAACTAGGTTACCTCGAGGCATCTCCATTGAAGTCAATGAGCCCATTGACTTTCAATGGGAAACCGCCGCTCTCCCTCTCGGACGCCACCTGCTGGTCACTACAGGAAACAGGACGAAAACAGCACAAATTCCTATTGAAATGCATTGAGCCCTAATGGCGGCCAATGGGGACCTGCAAAATGGTGCCCGAAAAGGCGGGAAACTTACACAAAGAGCTATAATCATTAAAGAATTATTAACCCTTGTGCTCCCGGATGGATTCTAGTGTGTGTGTGATGCAAACACTGAGTAACCAGACATTACAATGGAACAGGGGAAAATACATTTCCATGTCATAACAAGGGTTACATCACATTTCTGGACCTCAGCCCAGTTAACCCCTTGTCTCCCTGGTGCGGTCAGGGGTGGCCAAATGGGGTGCAACCCCTTTAATACCGGGCCCCCGCGTATTAGGGCCCCTAACCCTAACCCCTCTCTCCCTCTACACCTCCCCTTCTTAATGCGTGTCCTGTGGCCCACTGGCCCTGACGGGGAGTGGGGCACTGCTGGCACCATTAATGAATTCAGTCTCAGAGGGATAGTCCTGGCGTGAAAGTCCATCAGCATTGCTGTTTTCACTACCCTTTTTGTGCTGAATGGTGAATTCAAATTCTTGCAAAGCCAAGCTCCATCTCAGCAGTTTGGCATTTTCCCCTGATACCCTCTGTAGCCAGCTCAGGGGATTGTGGTCGGTAATGACCGTGAAAGCGCTCCCATAGACATAGGGCTGGAGCTTTTTGAGTGCCCACACAATGGCCTTGCACTCCTTTTCAATGGTGGCATATGCCACCTCCCTGGGGAGCAGTTTGCGACTGAGATACACCACAGGGTGCTCTTTGCCGTCGTCCCCCACCTGGCTCAACACAGCCCCCACACCAAAGTCTGAGGCATCAGTCTGAATAAGAAAATGCTTGGTATAATCTGGGGCAGCCAGGATGGGGGCCTCAGCAAGCGCAGCTTTCAGTGCCTGGAAAGCAGTTTCACAGCAGGAGACCAGGTAATAAGCACAGGCAGTTGCTTCTTAGTCAGATCAGTCAGGGGTTTGGCCACGGCGCTGTACTGTGGGACAAATTTCCTGTAGTACCCTGCGGTGCCCAAAAAGGCCATGACCTGTTTCTTGGTTTTTGGAACAGGCCACTGAACTATGGCTTCTACCTTGGCTGGCTCTGGCTTGAAATGCCCTCCACCCACCCTGTGCCCTAAGTACAGGACTTCTGCCATACCTACCATACACTTAGTGGGTTTTAAGGTAAGCCCAGCCTCAGTGATTCTATCCAGCACCGCAGCTACATGTCCTATGTGGGATTCCCAGGAATTACTAAAGACAGCAATGTCATCTAAGTAAGCCCTGGCATAGCTCTGCATCCCTTCCAGTAACCTATTGACCAGGCGTTGGAAGGTAGCCGGGGCATTCTTCATCCCAAATGGCATCACCAAAAACTCATAGAGGCCACTTGGAGTGAAGAATGCTGACTTCTCCCTAGCCTCCAGGGTCAGGGGAATCTGCCAGTAGCCTTTGCTCAGATCCATGGTGGTCAGATACTTTGCCCCCGCGAGTTCATCTAGTAACTCATCCATGCGGGGCATGGGGTAAGCATCTGACACCGTCCCAGCGTTGAGCAACCGGTAGTCCACACAAAACCGGGTGGTTTTGTCCTTCTTAGGCACTAGGACTACTGGACTTGCCCAAGGGCTCTGGGACGGAGTAATTACCCCTAGGGTCAGCATCTCCTCAATCTCTCTCTCCATACTTGTCTTGACCTCTGCTGACACTCTATAAGCGTGCTTATGCAGAGGCTGCAGGTCCCCTGTGTGTACTGGGTGTTTGGTGAGATGTGTGGTCCCTGGCATGTCAGTGAAGAGGGCGCTATACTGAGCTAGCATGTCCCTGGCTTCTCCCTTCTGCCTAGCACTCAACTGTGCCCCGATCTCTACCTGCTCAACAGTGTTTCCTTGCTTTGCCTCCCCTAGGAGATCAGGCAGAGCATTGCTCACCGGATCCTCCAGCAGTGGGCTACAAATGGCCATTACTGCTCCCATACTCGGTGCTCTGTATTCCTTTAACATATTAATGTGATATGTCTTGTGCCTCTCAGGCGCTACCTGTACAACATAGTTGCACTCATTCACCTTTCGGATAACCGGGTACGGTCCCGACCAGGCAGCCATCAGCTTGTTCTCCCGAGTGGGTTTGAGAACAAGCACCTGCTGTCCTGGGATGAATTCTCTGCTACGGCCTGCTGGTCATACCATTGCTTCTGCTTGGTCTGAGCAGCCCTGAGGTGGTCCTGGGCCACCCCCATAAGCATCTCTAACCGGTCTCTGAGATCTACTACATACTGGATCACTGAAGCATCAGTAGCAGTAGTCTCCCCCTCCCATCCCTCACGGAAGAGGTCCAGAGGTCCACGTACCCTGCGGCCATATAGTAGCTCGAAGGGGGAGAAGCCTGTAGATTCTTGCGGTACCTCTCGGTATGCAAACAGCAAGTGCTGCAGGTGAATCTCCCAGTCTTTCCCCTCCACCTCTATAAAGGTCCGAAGCATCTGCTTCAGGGTACCATTAAACCTCTCACATAATCCGTTTGTTTGGGGATGGTAAGGGGAAGTGCGCTGGTGCTGTACACCGCAGGCATCCCAGAGACAATGTAACAGTTCACTCATGAACTGCGACCCCTGATCAGTTAGGATCTCACTAGGGAAACCTACCCTAGCAAAAATGTTCAGCAAAGCTGCTGCCACTGTCTTGGCACTTATGGTGCCCAGCGCTACCGCCTCAGGGTACCGGGTGGCAAAATCCACCACCGTGAGGATGTAGCACTTCCCTGACCTGCTAGGAATCATGAGGGGTCCTATCAGGTCCATCGCTACCTTCTGGAAGGGTTCCCCTATTATCGGTAGGGGTCTCAGGGGTGCCTTCACACGGTCGCCCGCCTTACCTACTCGCTGGCAGGCATCACAGGAGCGGCAGAAATCAGCCGCATCCCTGGATGCCCCCGGCCAGAAATAACGCTGCAATAACCGGGCTCGCGTTCTGGTGACCCCCTGATGTCCCGCTAACGGAATAGAGTGAGCTACCCGTAACAATTGCTGTCGGTACCCCTGGGGTACTACTAGCTGTCGCTTACCGGTCAATCCCTTCTCTATTCTCGGGTTCCCTTCTTCTCTGTATAGGAGTCCCTTATGCCATAGGCAGCGCTCAGTGCCCTCCCCTGCCTGAGATTCGGACGCCCGAAGTCTCACGCCGGCCAGGGTAGGGTCTGCCTTCACTGCCTCCCTAAACTGGGCTCCTAAATCTGCCCCCCCCCCCAGTCATGTCATTGTCAGGGGAAGGGGACACGGTAAGGGGGAACAGTAAGTCAGCCTGTGGTTGCAACTGATCCTGGCTTACCTCCCTGGGCTCCTCTGTGCCCTCCGCTAACGTTGGTCCCAAAGGCTGGGGGACTGGGGTGGCCACCGCCGACATTGCTGCGGTCTGGCTCCGGGTAACCGCCGCCACTGCAGCGGGCTGGGGCACACGGTCGTAGGTGCAGGTCATCGGTCCCAGGTCATTGCCCAAAAGAATTTCAGCATCCAAACCTGGTAAAACCCCCACCTCCCGCACACCCTTGCCCACCCCCCAATCCAAAAAAATGCGGGCCACCTGCAGGAAACGTGGCTCTCCGTCAGCCACAGTGATCTGTATCCCAGGGCCTGGGATCAATTCCTCTGGCCGGATCATATCAGGTCGGACCAGGGTCACTGCAGCTCCTGAATCAAGTAAGCCAACTGCTTGCCGGTCACCGACTGTGACCGGGGTGAGATGCTTGCTCCTGCCGTCCGTCTGCTGCAGGTCTGCGCTGTGATGTCCTCCGCTCCTGGCTGTAGGCACTGAAGAAACCGGGGTAGGGGTGACATGGGACGTCTCGCTGGGAGTTGTTTCCATGACCGGTCCTGGTTCTTTGGTGGAAGCCACCCGCACGCGGGCTACCGGCTTTGCAGCTGGGGTGCGTTGCCCTCGATAGGGTCCGTTGGAACGCAGGGGTTCCGGGCAATCTGGTCTGATGTGACCAGTGCTGTTGCAATTGTAGCACCGGCGCTCATGCCGGAGCTCTCCCGCCTTCTGTGACCCGCTGCCCGCAGGCGGCTTTTGGGTCCACTGGGGGGTACTCACAGCTTTCTTGGCCGGCGCCGGTGGGGTTACCGCTTTGGCTGGTACCTTGGCGGTCATCTGGGACCGGCTGACCACATAGTCATCTGCCATCCTCGCCGCCTCGGTGTAGGTCTTGGGCTTTTTATCATACACAAAAGCCCTCACCGCCGGCGGGCACTGCTGCATGAGCTGCTCCTGAAAGATGAGGTCCAGCAGGCGTTGGTAAGTCTTGGCCTCAGAGCCCTCCACCCAGTGTAACCCATACAAAGCCATGCGGGTCACATAAGTGACATAGGGTTAGGGTTAGGGTTAGGGTTAGGGTTAGGGTTAGGGTTATAGGGGAATACGAAAATTTAGGTATGTGACTCATTTGGGTACAAACCAATCAGAGAAGAGTTAGGGTTGAAAGTTAGGGTTGAAAGTTAGGGTTGAAAGTTAGGGTTGACACTTAGGATTATTTTTCTATTTTTGTTTGGCCCAGGGTTATAGGGGAATACGAAAATTTAGGTATGTGACTCATTTGGGTACTAACCAATCAGAGAAGAGTTAGGGTTGAAAGTTAGGGTTGAAAGTTAGGGTTGAAAGTTAGGGTTGAAAGTTAGGGTTAGGGTTAGGGTTAGGGTTATAGGGGAATACGAAAATTTAGGTATGTGACTCATTTGGGTACTAACCAATCAGAGAAGAGTTAGGGTTGAAAGTTAGGGTTGAAAGT
The DNA here is from genome assembly GCF_040206685.1 of Ascaphus truei. NCBI lineage: Eukaryota > Metazoa > Chordata > Amphibia > Anura > Ascaphidae > Ascaphus > Ascaphus truei. The sequence continues at coordinate 231,612 of NW_027456914.1, forward strand.
TAGGGTTGACACTTAGGATTATTTTTCTATTTTTGTTTGGCCCAGGGTTATAGGGGAATACGAAAATTTAGGTATGTGACTCATTTGGGTACTAACCAATCAGAGAAGAGTTAGGGTTGAAAGTTAGGGTTGAAAGTTAGGGTTGAAAGTTAGGGTTGAAAGTTAGGGTTGAAAGTTAGGGTTGACACTTAGGATTATTTTTCTATTTTTGTTTGGCCCAGGGTTATAGGGGAATACGAAAATTTAGGTATGTGACTCATTTGGGTTCTAACCAATCAGAGAAGAGTTAGGGTTGAAAGTTAGGGTTGAAAGTTAGGGTTGAAAGTTAGGGTTGACACTTAGGATTATTTTTCTATTTTTGTTTGGCCCAGGGTGATAGGGGAATACGAAAATTTAGGTATGTGACTCATTTGGGTACTAACCAATCAGAGAAGAGTTAGGGTTGAAAGTTAGGGTTGAAAGTTAGGGTTGAAAGTTAGGGTTGAAAGTTAGGGTTGACACTTAGGATTATTTTTCTATTTTTGTTTGGCCCAGGGTTATAGGGGAATACGAAAATTTAGGTATGTGACTCATTTGGGTACTAACCAATCAGAGAAGAGTTAGGGTTGAAAGTTAGGGTTGAAAGTTAGGGTTGAAAGTTAGGGTTGAAAGTTAGGGTTATTTTTCTATTTTTGTTTGGCCCAGGGTTATAGGGGAATACGAAAATTTAGGTATGTGACTCATTTGGGTACTAACCAATCAGAGAAGAGTTAGGGTTGAAAGTTAGGGTTGAAAGTTAGGGTTAGGGTTAGGGTTAGGGTTAGGGTTAGGGTTAGGGTTAGGGTTAGGGTTAGGGTTAGGGTTAGGGTTAGGGTTAGGGTTAGGGTTAGGGTTAGGGTATTAGGGTTAGGGTATTAGGGTTAGGGTTAGGGTTAGGGTTAGGGTTAGGGTTAGGGTTAGGGTTAGGGTTAGGGTTAGGGTTAGGGTATTAGGGTTAGGGTATTAGGGTTAGGGTTAGGGTTAGGGTTAGGGTTAGGGTTAGGGTTAGGGTTAGGGTTAGGGTTAGGGTTAGGGTATTAGGGTTAGGGTATTAGGGTTAGGGTATTAGGGTTAGGGTTAGGGTTAGGGTTAGGGTTAGGGTTAGGGTTAGGGTTAGGGTTAGGGTTAGGGTTAGGGTTAGGGTTAGGGTTAGGGTTAGGGTTAGGGTTAGGGTTAGGGTTAGGGTTAGGGTTAGGGTTATAGGGGAATACGAAAATTTAGGTATGTGACTCATTTGGGTACTAACCAATCAGAGAAGAGTTAGGGTTGAAAGTTAGGGTTGAAAGTTAGGGTTGAAAGTTAGGGTTGAAAGTTAGGGTTGAAAGTTAAGGTTGAAAGTTAGGGTTGACACGTAGGATTATTTTTCTATTTTTGTTTGGCCCAGGGTTATAGGGGAATACGAAAATTTAGGTATGTGACTCATTTGGGTACTAACCAATCAGAGAAGAGTTAGGGTTGAAAGTTAGGGTTGAAAGTTAGGGTTGAAAGTTAGGGTTGAAAGTTAGGGTTGAAAGTTAGGGTTGACACTTAGGATTATTTGTCTATTTTTGTTTGGCCCAGGGTTATAGGGGAATACGAAAATTTAGGTATGTGACTCATTTGGGTACTAACCAATCAGAGAAGAGTTAGGGTTGAAAGTTAGGGTTGAAAGTTAGGGTTGAAAGTTAGGGTTGAAAGTTAGGGTTGACACTTAGGATTATTTTTCTATTTTTGTTTGGCCCAGGGTTATAGGGGAATACGAAAATTTAGGTATGTGACTCATTTGGGTACTAACCAATCAGAGAAGAGTTAGGGTTGAAAGTTAGGGTTGAAAGTTAGGGTTGAAAGTTAGGGTTGACACTTAGGATTATTTTTCTATTTTTGTTTGGCCCAGGGTTATAGGGGAATACGAAAATTTAGGTATGTGACTCATTTGGGTACTAACCAATCAGAGAAGAGTTAGGGTTGAAAGTTAGGGTTGAAAGTTAGGGTTGAAAGTTAGGCTTGAAAGTTAGGCTTGAAAGTTAGGCTTGAAAGTTAGGGTTGACACTTAGGATTATTTTTCTATTTTTGTTTGGCCCAGGGTTATAGGGGAATACGAAAATTTAGGTATGTGACTCATTTGGGTACTAACCAATCAGAGAAGAGTTAGGGTTGAAAGTTAGGGTTGAAAGTTAGGGTTGAAAGTTAGGGTTGACACTTAGGATTATTTTTCTATTTTTGTTTGGCCCAGGGTTATAGGGGAATACGAAAATTTAGGTATGTGACTCATTTGGGTACTAACCAATCAGAGAAGAGTTAGGGTTGAAAGTTATGGTTGAAAGTTAGGGTTGAAAGTTAGGGTTGAAAGTTAGGGTTGACAGTTAGGATTATTTTTCTATTTTTGTTTGGCCCAGGGTTATAGGGGAATACGAAAATTTAGGTATGTGACTCATTTGGGTACTAACCAATCAGAGAAGAGTAAGGGTTGAAAGTTAGGGTTGAAAGTTAGGGTTGAAAGTTAGGGTTGAAAGTTAGGGTTAGGGTTAGGGTTATAGGGGAATACGAAAATTTAGGTATGTGACTCATTTGGGTACTAACCAATCAGAGAAGAGTTAGGGTTGAAAGTTAGGGTTGAAAGTTAGGGTTGAAAGTTAGGGTTGAAAGTTAGGGTTGAAAGTTAGGGTTGAAAGTTAGGGTTGACACTTAGGATTATTTTTCTATTTTTGTTTGGCCCAGGGTTATAGGGGAATACGAAAATTTAGGTATGTGACTCATTTGGGTACTAACCAATCAGAGAAGAGTTAGGGTTGAAAGTTAGGGTTGAAAGTTAGGGTTGAAAGTTAGGGTTGAAAGTTAGGGTTGACAGTTAGGATTATTTTTCTATTTTTGTTTGGCCCAGGGTTATAGGGGAATACGAAAATTTAGGTATGTGACTCATTTGGGTACTAACCAATCAGAGAAGAGTAAGGGTTGAAAGTTAGGGTTGAAAGTTAGGGTTGAAAGTTAGGGTTGAAAGTTAGGGTTAGGGTTAGGGTTATAGGGGAATACGAAAATTTAGGTATGTGACTCATTTGGGTACTAACCAATCAGAGAAGAGTTAGGGTTGAAAGTTAGGGTTGAAAGTTAGGGTTGAAAGTTAGGGTTGACACTTAGGATTATTTTTCTATTTTTGTTTGGCCCAGGGTTATAGGGGAATACGAAAATTTAGGTATGTGACTCATTTGGGTACTAACCAATCAGAGAAGAGTTAGGGTTGAAAGTTATGGTTGAAAGTTAGGGTTGAAAGTTAGGGTTGAAAGTTAGGGTTGACAGTTAGGATTATTTTTCTATTTTTGTTTGGCCCAGGGTTATAGGGGAATACGAAAATTTAGGTATGTGACTCATTTGGGTACTAACCAATCAGAGAAGAGTAAGGGTTGAAAGTTAGGGTTGAAAGTTAGGGTTGAAAGTTAGGGTTGAAAGTTAGGGTTAGGGTTAGGGTTATAGGGGAATACGAAAATTTAGGTATGTGACTCATTTGGGTACTAACCAATCAGAGAAGAGTTAGGGTTGAAAGTTAGGGTTGAAAGTTAGGGTTGAAAGTTAGGGTTGAAAGTTAGGGTTGAAAGTTAGGGTTGAAAGTTAGGGTTGACACTTAGGATTATTTTTCTATTTTTGTTTGGCCCAGGGTTATAGGGGAATACGAAAATTTAGGTATGTGACTCATTTGGGTACTAACCAATCAGAGAAGAGTTAGGGTTGAAAGTTAGGGTTGAAAGTTAGGGTTGAAAGTTAGGGTTGAAAGTTAGGGTTGACAGTTAGGATTATTTTTCTATTTTTGTTTGGCCCAGGGTTATAGGGGAATACGAAAATTTAGGTATGTGACTCATTTGGGTACTAACCAATCAGAGAAGAGTAAGGGTTGAAAGTTAGGGTTGAAAGTTAGGGTTGAAAGTTAGGGTTGAAAGTTAGGGTTAGGGTTAGGGTTATAGGGGAATACGAAAATTTAGGTATGTGACTCATTTGGGTACTAACCAATCAGAGAAGAGTTAGGGTTGAAAGTTAGGGTTGAAAGTTAGGGTTGAAAGTTAGGGTTGAAAGTTAGGGTTGAAAGTTAGGGTTGAAAGTTAGGGTTGACACTTAGGATTATTTTTCTATTTTTGTTTGGCCCAGGGTTATAGGGGAATACGAAAATTTAGGTATGTGACTCATTTGGGTACTAACCAATCAGAGAAGAGTTAGGGTTGAAAGTTAGGGTTGAAAGTTAGGGTTGAAAGTTAGGGTTGACACTTAGGATTATTTTTCTATTTTTGTTTGGCCCAGGGTTATAGGGGAATACGAAAATTTAGGTATGTGACTCATTTGGGTACTAACCAATCAGAGAAGAGTTAGGGTTGAAAGTTAGGGTTGAAAGTTAGGGTTGAAAGTTAGGGTTGACACTTAGGATTATTTTTCTATTTTTGTTTGGCCCAGGGTTATAGGGGAATACGAAAATTTAGGTATGTGACTCATTTGGGTACTAACCAATCAGAGAAGAGTTAGGGTTGAAAGTTAGGGTTGAAAGTTAGGGTTGAAAGTTAGGGTTGAAAGTTAGGGTTGACACTTAGGATTATTTTTCTATTTTTGTTTGGCCCAGGGTCATAGGGGAATACGAAAATTTAGGTATGTGACTCATTTGGGTACTAACCAATCAGAGAAGAGTTAGGGTTGAAAGTTAGGGTTGAAAGTTAGGGTTGAAAGTTAGGGTTGAAAGTTAGGGTTGACACTTAGGATTATTTTTCTATTTTTGTTTGGCCCAGGGTTATAGGGGAATACGAAAATTTAGGTATGTGACTCATTTGGGTACTAACCAATCAGAGAAGAGTTAGGGTTGAAAGTTAGAGTTGAAAGTTAGGGTTGAAAGTTAGGGTTGAAAGTTAGGCTTGAAAGTTAGGCTTGAAAGTTAGGGTTGACACTTAGGATTATTTTTCTATTTTTGTTTGGCCCAGGGTTATAGGGGAATACGAAAATTTAGGTATGTGACTCATTTGGGTACTAACCAATCAGAGAAGAGTTAGGGTTGAAAGTTAGGGTTGAAAGTTAGGGTTGAAAGTTAGGGTTGAAAGTTAGGATTATTTTTCTATTTTTGTTTGGCCCAGGGTGATAGGGGAATACGAAAATTTAGGTATGTGACTCATTTGGGTTCTAACCAATCAGAGAAGAGTTAGGGTTGAAAGTTAGGGTTGAAAGTTAGGGTTGAAAGTTAGGGTTAGGGTTAGGGTTAGGGTTAGGGTTAGGGTTAGGGTTAGGGTTAGGGTTAGGGTTAGGGTTAGGGTTAGGGTTAGGGTTAGGGTTAGGGTTAGGGTTAGGGTTAGGGTTAGGGTTAGGGTATTAGGGTTAGGGTTAGGGTTAGGGTTAGGGTTAGGGTTAGGGTTAGGGTTAGGGTTAGGGTTAGGGTTAGGGTTAGGGTTAGGGTTAGGGTATTAGGGTTAGGGTTAGGGTTAGGGTTAGGGTATTAGGGTTAGGGTTAGGGTTAGGGTTAGGGTTAGGGTTAGGGTTAGGGTTAGGGTTAGGGTTAGGGTTAGGGTTAGGGTTAGGGTTAGGGTTAGGGTTAGGGTTAGGGTTAGGGTTAGGGTTAGGGTTAGGGTTAGGGTTAGGGTTAGGGTTAGGGTTAGGGTTAGGGTTATAGGGGAATACGAAAATTTAGGTATGTGACTCATTTGGGTACTAACCAATCAGAGAAGAGTTAGGGTTGAAAGTTAGGGTTGAAAGTTAGGGTTGAAAGTTAGGGTTGAAAGTTAGGGTTGACACTTAGGATTATTTTTCTATTTTTGTTTGGCCCAGGGTTATAGGGGAATACGAAAATTTAGGTATGTGACTCATTTGGGTACTAACCAATCAGAGAAGAGTTAGGGTTGAAAGTTAGGGTTGAAAGTTAGGGTTGAAAGTTAGGGTTGAAAGTTAGGGTTGAAAGTTAGGGTTGACACTTAGGATTATTTTTCTATTTTTGTTTGGCCCAGGGTTATAGGGGAATACGAAAATTTAGGTATGTGACTCATTTGGGTACTAACCAATCAGAGAAGAGTTAGGGTTGAAAGTTAGGGTTGAAAGTTAGGGTTGAAAGTTAGGGTTGAAAGTTAGGGTTGAAAGTTAGGGTTGACACTTAGGATTATTTTTCTATTTTTGTTTGGCCCAGGGTTATAGGGGAATACGAAAATTTAGGTATGTGACTCATTTGGGTACTAACCAATCAGAGAAGAGTTAGGGTTGAAAGTTAGGGTTGAAAGTTAGGGTTGAAAGTTAGGGTTGAAAGTTAGGATTATTTTTCTATTTTTGTTTGGCCCAGGGTGATGTTAGGGTTAGGGTTAGGGTTAGGGTTAGGGTTAGGGTTAGGGTTAGGGTTATAGGGGAATACGAAAATTTAGGTATGTGACTCATTTGGGTACTAACCAATCAGAGAAGAGTTAGGGTTGAAAGTTAAGGTTGAAAGTTAGGGTTGAAAGTTAGGGTTGACACTTAGGATTATTTTTCTATTTTTGTTTGGCCCAGGGTTATAGGGGAATACGAAAATTTAGGTATGTGACTCATTTGGGTACTAACCAATCAGAGAAGAGTTAGGGTTGAAAGTTAGGGTTGAAAGTTAGGGTTGAAAGTTAGGGTTGAAAGTTAGGGTTGACACTTAGGATTATTTTTCTATTTTTGTTTGGCCCAGGGTTATAGGGGAATACGAAAATTTAGGTATGTGACTCATTTGGGTACTAACCAATCAGAGAAGAGTTAGGGTTGAAAGTTAGGGTTGAAAGTTAGGGTTGAAAGTTAGGGTTGAAAGTTAGGGTTGAAAGTTAGGGTTGAAAGTTAGGGTTGACACTTAGGATTATTTTTCTATTTTTGTTTGGCCCAGGGTTATAGGGGAATACGAAAATTTAGGTATGTGACTCATTTGGGTACTAACCAATCAGAGAAGAGTTAGGGTTGAAAGTTAGGGTTGAAAGTTAGGGTTGAAAGTTAGGGTTAGGGTTAGGGTTATAGGGGAATACGAAAATTTAGGTATGTGACTCATTTGGGTACTAACCAATCAGAGAAGAGTTAGGGTTGAAAGTTAGGGTTGAAAGTTAGGGTTGAAAGTTAGGGTTGAAAGTTAGGGTTGAAAGTTAGGATTCTTTTTCTATTAGGGTTAGGGTTAGGGTTAGGGTTAGGGTTAGGGTTAGGGTTATAGGGGAATACGAAAATTTAGGTATGTGACTCATTTGGGTACTAACCAATCAGAGAAGAGTTAGGGTTGAAAGTTAGGGTTGAAAGTTAGGGTTGAAAGTTAGGGTTGAAAGTTAGGGTTGAAAGTTAGGGTTGAAAGTTAGGGTTGACACTTAGGATTATTTTTCTATTTTTGTTTGGCCCAGGGTTATAGGGGAATACGAAAATTTAGGTATGTGACTCATTTGGGTACTAACCAATCAGAGAAGAGTTAGGGTTGAAAGTTAGGGTTGAAAGTTAGGGTTGAAAGTTAGGGTTGAAAGTTAGGGTTGAAAGTTAGGGTTGAAAGTTAGGGTTGACACTTAGGATTATTTTTCTATTTTTGTTTGGCCCAGGGTTATAGGGGAATACGAAAATTTAGGTATGTGACTCATTTGGGTACTAACCAATCAGAGAAGAGTTAGGGTTGAAAGTTAGGGTTGAAAGTTAGGGTTGAAAGTTAGGGTTGAAAGTTAGGGTTGACACTTAGGATTATTTTTCTATTTTTGTTTGGCCCAGGGTTAAAGGGTTAGGGTTAGGGTTAGGGTTAGGGTTAGGGTTAGGGTTAGGGTTAGGGTTAGGGTTATAGGGGAATACGAAAATTTAGGTATGTGACTCATTTGGGTACTAACCAATCAGAGAAGAGTTAGGGTTAGCGTTGAAAGTTAGGGTTAGGGTTAGGGTTAGGGTTAGGGTTAGGGTTAGGGTTATAGGGGAATACGAAAATTTAGGTATGTGACTCATTTGGGTACTAACCAATCAGAGACGAGTTAGGGTTGAAAGTTAGGGTTGAAAGTTAGGGTTGAAAGTTAGGGTTGAAAGTTAGGATTATTTTTCTATTTTTGTTTGGCCCAGGGTTATAGGGGAATACGAAAATTTAGGTATGTGACTCATTTGGGTACTAACCAATCAGAGAAGAGTTAGGGTTGAAAGTTAGGGTTGAAAGTTAGGGTTGAAAGTTAGGGTTGAAAGTTAGGGTTGAAAGTTAGGGTTGACACTTAGGATTATTTTTCTATTTTTGTTTGGCCCAGGGTTATAGGGGAATACGAAAATTTAGGTATGTGACTCATTTGGGTACTAACCAATCAGAGAAGAGTTAGGGTTGAAAGTTAGGGTTGAAAGTTAGGGTTGAAAGTTAGGGTTGACACTTAGGATTATTTTTCTATTTTTGTTTGGCCCAGGGTTATAGGGGAATACGAAAATTTAGGTATGTGACTCATTTGGGTACTAACCAATCAGAGAAGAGTTAGGGTTGAAAGTTAGGGTTGAAAGTTAGGGTTGAAAGTTAGGGTTGAAAGTTAGGGTTGAAAGTTAGGGTTGACACTTAGGATTATTTTTCTATTTTTGTTTGGCCCAGGGTTATAGGGGAATACGAAATTTTAGGTATGTGACTCATTTGGGTACTAACCAATCAGAGAAGAGTTAGGGATGAAAGTTAGGGTTGAAAGTTAGGGTTGAAAGTTAGGGTTGAAAGTTAGGGTTGAAAGTTAGGGTTGACACTTAGGGTTAGGGTTAGGGTTAGGGTTATAGGGGAATACGAAAATTTAGGTATGTGACTCATTTGGGTACTAACCAATCAGAGAAGAGTTAGGGTTGAAAGTTAGGGTTGAAAGTTAGGGTTAGGGTTAGGGTTAGGGTTAGGGTTAGGGTTAGGGTTAGGGTTATAGGGGAATACGAAAATTTAGGTATGTGACTCATTTGGGTACTAACCAATCAGAGAAGAGTTAGGGTTGAAAGTTAGGGTTGAAAGTTAGGGTTGAAAGTTAGGGTTGAAAGTTAGGGTTGAAAGTTAGGGTTGAAAGTTAGGGTTGACACTTAGGATTATTTTTCTATTTTTGTTTGGCCCAGGGTTATAGGGGAATACGAAAATTTAGGTATGTGACTCATTTGGGTACTAACCAATCAGAGAAGAGTTAGGGTTAGCGTTGAAAGTTAGGGTTAGGGTTGACCCTTACGATTATTTTTGTATTTGTGTTTGGTTAAAAAAGAATAGAACATTTTTAGTTATGTGACTCATTTAGGTACTTGGCCAATGAGAGTTAAGTTCTGAACAATTTAGGGAGGGTGTGGTTTGGGGTTGAAAGTGTGGTAAGAAAAAGTGTAAGTGGGTAAGCACGTGAGGGAGGTTGTGGGTAGGTGGGTGAGGGAGGTTTAGGGATGTATGGTGGGTGTGGGTAAGGAGGTTGAAGGTTTTTGAGGGAAGGTGGATGATGAAGAGAGTGGGTAGGTGGTGTTGAAGGTGGATTAGGGAGGGTGAGTAAATGTGTCTGGGAGGGTGAGGATGAAGGTGGGTGAAAAAAGTGTGGGTCAGTTCAGGTATGGGTGAGTGGGCAAGGGTGAGGCTGGGTATTGGTGTGCAGGTAAGGGTGGTGAAGGTGAATTTTAATATGGATGATGAGGGTAGAAGGTGGGTGAGGGAGGTTGGGTGAAGGAGGGTGTGGGAAGGTGATGTTGAAGGTGGGTGAGGGATGGTTAATATGGGTATAGGAGGCTTTGTAGGTAAGGTTGAGGCCAGTAAGGTAGAGTGAACGTGGGTGAGGGAGGGTGAGGATTAAGGTGGAAGAAGGAGGGTGTGTTTAAGTGGGGTTAAAGGTTGGTGAATGTAGGTGAGGTAGGGGGATGAGTGAAGGTGTGGGTGAGTGAAGGTGTTGGTGAGGGGGCAATGGTGGGTGGGTGAAGGTGGATGAGTGTGAGGGTGAAGGTGGATGAGGTGGTGGGTGATAGTGAACATGGGTCAAGAGCGGGTGAGGGAGGGCATGGAATCAGTCTGTGAGCCTGCCCTTTCTATTTTGTTGTATATATTCTATTCCCTATCCAATTGACATGTTGCATTTATATGCAGTTAGTCATTCAAAAATTTGAAAACTCTTGCATTCGTTGCATGTTAGCGAGAGGCACCCTTAGAGGTAAAGAGCTAGCTTTTACCTCACTACTAAGTACTTGGACATTGAGGACTAGATCCGTTTTGTACAGAGCGGAGCTTCTCCTCTGCCGTATGCTAGGAGTGAAGAAGCACTACTGTCTATCGTCCGTAAAGGGGTATGCTTTCTTCCCCCAATTTACAGTCGAGCTAGCGCTGCAGATGGGACAGTAGCGAAGAGTTCACTGCCTGACTCTAAAAGGGCACACTCGTGTAAAGGGAGAGAAATCAACTCAAAGCTTTATATCCTGAGAGATAAAAGCAATGCATTGTGTAGGTGTACTCACTTACCTCAACTACTTACCTCCTTGTTAGTATGTCCTTTGTGAACATCATCTTGATAGACGAACTTACCTATTTTCATACTGCAAATAAATTTTACCCAAGATAAGTGAAAAAATATAATGCAATCCCCTTTAGAGCAATGCAGTTGAGGACCCTCTTTCACTGATGGACTAAATAAACAATGCTTAGACTGAGTGAGAGAGGGGTTTGTGAGAGAGAGGGGAGAGTGGTAGTCCTTGAAAGAGAGAGAGAAAGAAAGGACATTTGTGAGAGTAAAATACAGGTGATTTAGAAGGAGCAGGGATGCTAGTCAGGGAGAGTAATAGAGAGCAGGGAGAGAAAGAGAGGGTGTGAGAAAGAAAAAGAGAGAGAGAGAAGTGGAAGAAAGAAATGTGTGTGAGAGCAAGAGACGGGTTGAAGTGAAAGAGATAGAGTGGGAGTAAGAGAGAAAAAAATTGAGAGAAGGGAGAGGGAGAGAGAAGGGAGAGGGAGAGAGAAGAGAGGGAGAGAGAAGGGAGAGAGAGAAAGCAGGGAGAGACAAGTGTGAGAGGAGGGAGAGGGAGAGAGAAGGGAGAGGGAGAGAAAAGGAAAAGGGAGAGAAAATGAAAAGGGAGAGAGAAGGAAATGGAGATAGAAGGAAAAGGGAGAGAGAAGGAAGAGGGAGAGAGAATGGAGAGACAAGGGAGAGGGAGAGACAAGGAAAGGGAGAGAGAAGGGATAGTGAGAGAGAAGGGAGAGGGAGAGAGATGGAAGTGACAAGGGAGAGAGGAGGGAGAGAGAAGGGAGAGGGAGAGCGAAGGAAAGGAGAGGGGAAAGGAAAAGGGAGAGAATGGAGAGACAAGGAAAAGGGAGAGAGCATGGAAAGTGAGAGAGAAGGAAGAGGGAGAGAGAAGGAAGAGGGAGAGAGATGGGATAGGGAGAGAGAAGGGAGAGAGAAGGCAGAGGGATAGAGAAGGGAGTGAGAAAAGGGAGAGAGAAGGGAGAGAGAAAGAAAAGGGAGAGAGAAGGGTGGGGGAGAGACAAGGAAAGGGAGAGATAAGGGATAGGGAGAGAGAAGGGATAGGGAGAGAGAGAAGGGATAGGGAGAGGAAGAAGGGATA